>NC_143021.1:127593812-127730764 GCF_055824585.1 Amblyomma mixtum
CCCTGTATTTGGGTTAAATGTGCAATCACACTACGTCTCTCATATTACGCTAATGCAATCTAACCAAACATTCCCATTCATTGCCTAATAGTTTGCTCCTTCATGCATGCTCTTAGAATGTGAGCGATTCAATTGTAGTTATCACTGCCTGCTTATGACAGCTCATGTTTCATTATTATTTCCGTTGGGCTAATTCTTCTAAAGAATACCCCAAAAGCTTTAATAAGATACAGATACTGTGATAATGGATTGGCCACCAGAATACTTATTATTCGCTGCTGTTACTAATCACCACAGTTCATATGTTCGCGTTCTTTCATATTACATCACCTCGAAATACTACCCGGCAGTAAAAACAACATATTATCAGCGAAAACAGGTTTTTATTCGTATTTACCTTGCTGTGTGTCTATTTGGTATATTTGTCAAGCATTTTAAACTGGGCTATCGTAATTTCTGTTTGATGTGCCTGAGCGATCAAGTTTTGTTTCATCAATTCCACATTCCATCCCATCGCCTTAAAGCTGTTTAGTTTCCTTCGTGGTATATAAGAGAAGTAAATGAAATTCACAAAATATGTAGTGCTCTAAATCGTCTGGGCAAACTTATAATTCAGGTAGAGGTGCTGTAGAAGTATGCCATCCCTTTAGCGATTCTTATTATATCATATTCGCATTTATTTATATGTAGTTATCACCGAGATTCTACTTGTGTGCGGGGATGCATATAACGTTAATTCGCAAAAGTGCAGCACTGTTTTAAAATGGTGTCAACATAGTCCAGCACCACTGTAGGAGGAAAAACTTCGGAATGCGTAATGCTAATCTAAGAGGGCCGACGACCAGATTTCTTTAAAACATCAGATAAAATTAGTCGCTGGCAGTTCGAAACGATTACCTCTAAGCAAGCCTGGAATAATAGCTGAGGCCTCTATGATTTCAGGCAGTGTTGTACTACATTATCAGGGTAGAGTACCTACACCGTGAAGAGAACACAGTACATCTAATTCCTACGTTCGGCAGTGGTGAACAAATAAAGCTATTCAGGGATGAACGAAAAGAGACCTCTGAAGTTTCTGTTTCCAAACCCTTTATGCAAAGCTCTGCCAATGTCGCCATGCGCACTGGAAGATTAAATCATGTTTTCTTTTTTTCCAGAGGTAAACGTGATCCGCTGAGCTCGCTTTTCAAACAAGTACGATGTCCTTAGTTGCGATGTGCGATGAGATTTTTTGGCACTCGTAAAACATATGCGCGAGAACAGAACTACAATAAGCAAGGTGCAAACCGCTATGCGCTTAAAAATCAGAGGTACCGTAATCTAATGTAAACATTGACTTTGGTTCAACATTAACTGAACATTCTGGGTTCCGAGACAATAAAATACGACTGCTTAACGCACAGAAACTAAAGTGAAAATAGGCGCGCCTCCGCACGCCAGCATTTCGCAGAAAATGGCATGGTTAATCACTGAATATTATTCTCAGTATGGCGCATTTCCTTTAAACTACAGCTACAAAACTGCTCTATTGGCTTGGGTACTGTACATAAGTATGTAGCGGAAAAAAAAGAGAAATCATGCGTACCAAATTGGGCGTATTGCCCAGATCTTGAAGCGTCGCATTTTTTGGCTGGCCACCTGTGGTTAAGGGCCATATGTACCTTTTCATGGTCCCTTGGCCCTCGAGGGTGATGTGGGACATATAGATGTAGAGAGAGGGAATGAAAATTTTCCTACAAGTGCAAAATTATTACATAGAGTATACCATTGCACGATGGTTTTCACAAGACATTATGCAGCTTTATGATCATCGGCACACTGAACTCGACCTGGACACTACACTAGGCATACATTAACTGAACAGTGCCTCAGTGCATAGTAATATGGGTGATGTCAGAGTTGCAATGCATGAATTTCTTGTTTCGTACCTATAGTCACAGAGTGAAAACATGGTACGGATTTGAAGACAATAGAATTACCTACTCTGTAGTTGAACAACGCAAGTGATACATCCTTTAGTTTAAGAGAAGAAACCTATATATCACAAAACGACAGGTCATGAATCATTCATGATTCAAGCCATGTTTTTGATGTGTGCATTATTGCAGCCCCGGGCGAGGCAATGGAATTTTAATGCGATACCATTAGCTTGACCTTGAGTGCAAGAACTAATCCATCGGCTGCACCTGTGTGTAGGATCCTGATGCCAACCGCAGCCGGTGGTGTTTGGGGCGGTTTCCCTCTGCCCACCTGCCAAGAGCCACGGCAGACAGGTGTGAAGTGTAGAATCAAAATGAGAGTAAAACTGAGAAATAAAATGCTAAAAATACCCCAGCAAAACAGAGATGACTTAGAATGAGTCAACACACTTCAAGATGACCATAAAAGCCCAGCAAAATACAAACTTGCCGAATCGGAACTTACATGTGTGGGTGAAATGTTGCTGCTTGAACGATGATGCAAGTTTAGCCGTTAGAAACGTGACAGAGAAAGAAGGACCTTTTACCAGCGACCCAAACACACCTCGTCGGGCTCGTCGTGAGAATGGTTTGAAAGCATCTTGAATGTGCTTCTCATGAATGTGCTTGTCATGAACTAAGTGGTGTCGAGCAGGCGAATGTTAGCACTTTTCCTCCATATGAACCTTATCGACCGATCATTATGTTTTTAGTGCGAAAGCAATGCTCTGGAGGTTCAGGGCCTTTCAAAATCGTGTCTTATATGTGCACCTAGTGAGGACAAAAAACTGAGGCCAAAAAAATATCACTTCATTATCCCCAACAGTGAGTCAAAGCCGCGGCAGGGGGAACATAGCATACTTAAAAACGATGCGCGTGCGGTCACTAGGCTGTCGCCGTAGGGAAACACGCGTCGCGACTGCTGCAAACTCTTGTGCTGTTCGTTGCAGAGGGCCACATTCACCAGCTTCTACCTGTCGCGCGAACAGTCATGCGTCTTTCGCTTTGGTTTCGCTTTGGGTAAGATCTGGTGCATGAAGAAAGCTGCATTCTCGGACGCTGTACCACGAGGTAAGGCCTTGGCCTTGGCGTATCGAGCTACTTAGCGTCAATTATAATGAATCCATTGCCCCCTGAGGACAAAGGGGAAAGGCCGAGAAGGTCCTGCCGACATGAGTGAATGGGGCACGCGCAAGTGCAATAGATTGGAGGGGTTCCTAAAGCTTCGAGGCCGGGGCCTTACCGAGCTGATATTTCCGACAGCTACGGACATAGCGTTTAATAACAGTGGCAAGGTTGCATCAACAGAACCACCGGCGCATTCTGGCAATCGTGCGAGGTTACCCCAAGTGCCCAGAAGTTGGTGCATTGTGGCACGCAGAAACGATTTCCTCTCGAATAGTTGCCGGAAGGACAAGGAGGTAAGCTCACGAGCTCGAACCGGGTTCTTATATAGCATGTCTCTTTTAAGGAAAAATGAGGACAGGTGTCGATAAAAACATATAAGTATGGTGGCTGGTTGAGCTTCTAACGAATCGAGGAGGGGCCGCAACTCTGGGATGGTGCTGCTGGGTTGAGAAATCAGAAGAATTAATGGCCGCGAGGTAACCGCAGTCGTCGCCCGTGTCGGGGATCGCGATTTCGGCAGGTGCACGAGGGAGCCTGTAGGCGTCGTTATGCTTATGCTCGGATCTAAAGAGGATGGGTAGGCCGAACTACTGCAGATGAAGACTCCATCACGCCTGGAGTCCTGATAGGTCACGCAGGTTGGCCAACCAAAACAAGGACGGCTGGTCAGTGACCACTTTGAAAAGGCGACCAAAAATATAGGTGCGAATTTTCCCAGCAGGTCAAAAAATGGGCAGTCATTCTTTTTCCGTTCTGGAACTGTTAACCTAGGCTCGCGACTGAGTGCGGCTTGCTTAAGCGATAACCTTTTCAGCGCCGAGTTGTCGTTGCGCGAGAACCGTGTCGAGGTCGATGTTGCTGGCGTCGGGGTGTATTTCATTGTTACCCTGCTCATCAAAATGTGGAAGAACGGGCACAGCGTTTGGAGACGTAGGTGTTGCTCGTCGAAAGCAACCTCGTGCTAGTAGGTAGAAAACAAGTTGTGGAGTCGCGGTTGAGGGGAGTCAGTGGTTCAGCGTGGTGAGCGATATTTCGGATAAAACGCCGAGAGCAAATACAAAACCAGAGAAAGTGGCGTAAATATTTCTTGTCTTCTGTTATTGAAAATTCCGCAACTGCTACCAGCTCATCGGTGTCCCGCTGCATGGCGGCGGCGCTGGCGACATGAGCGAGAAATTTCAGGTCTTGGTAGCCGAAGTCGCATTTTTGTGGGTTCAGTGTAAGGTTAGCTGAAGAAAACTCTTCGAGGACATTGTGCAGGCGCTCATGATGTTGACTAAGTGAGCCCGCGACAAGCACCACGTAGTCGAGATAGATCAGACAACACTGCCACATAGAACCAGTGAGGATAATGTCCGCGGTCTGCTGAAATGTGAAGGCGTAGAGCGAAGGCCGTCTGTAGACGCTCCGCAGTCACATCTCTCTGGAGGGGAGCCGGCTAACTTCAACGTCTTTCATTTCGAGTGTCAGAATAACGTGTTTGATCATGAGTGCCACCTGGCAATATGCTTTCACCACGTGTTTTCGGGGCCGGCAAAAATTTCTTGCGATATGTTTCTTGAGCTAAAGAGAAATTTTCTGCTCTATAAAAGCACCACTGCTGGCGGAAATCAAAAAACAGGCGAATAATGTTAGCTAGTTAATCGATAAAATTTTCATAGTTGACCTTTCAGCTGCTATCTAGAGGCTCTTGATTGCATTTAGAGATTTTTAGCCAGCAGCTAGTAATAGCCGTATCAGTTATTGGAATTCTGAAAAAGCGAATACCGTCTCCGGTGTGGCTAATCTAATTACAACCATTTCTAGCGCCATTCAAAGGCCGCGCGCTTGAGGAATGGCGCAAAGCATTGTCAATCAAATCGCGACACCTCATGGCGCACGTACTACGGGACATCCTCTGCTGTACCCGCACTGCAGTAGTGAAGTGTGGAGGAGCGGTGAGGACTGCAAAACGGCAGGTCTCAGATTGTAGCGTGGTACGTATATGGTGTACAGGAGCCTGGCTGCCTGTACGGTTTAACTTTCCTACGCTACCACGGATTCGCCAGATCCTCATACATGCAGGTGAAAGGTTAGGGTGGTAAAAAGTACTTATTAATTCTAATGGAGGTCCAGTGTTTTGAAGGGCTCATATTCCCGGGCTCGTGTGGTCATTTCTATGAGCTGCGCAGTTGTATCAGATGCCGCTGGTCTTCCACGCTGGAGATGGTCAGGCCGGACTTACACTGCTCAGGCTGTAATTCGGAGACTGCTGGGCACCTTGTACTGTTGGGCCAGCCCATGCGGTGTTATATAATGTAAGAGAGGCGTCACAAAGTGCGCATTTGTCGGCTTTGCGTGCAGGATGTATGATGTGAAAGAGGCTAAGATATGATTAGCTGTTGATGGCGGCCGTCTCTCCTGGGAATGCTTAGTGTAAAACAGCGGCCCCTTTCTACTCACCGCGGTAGCTCAGTGGTTAAGGCGCTCGTCTACCGAGCCGGAGTATTATCATTATTATTTACAGTATACTCTGCAGCGGCGAAGCATTATAGCAGGGGAGTGGGTACAGCATAAAGTGACGACTACGCGAATATGATCACACCAAAACAGAGGGATACAAAGGAGCAATGCATCGAGGTCAGCAGAACAGAAAAAAAAAACAACCAGCATGCGCTTCACGACAAAGCGTACAGTTAGTGGTTTAAAATAGCAGTGCAATAACAAATCAGTGATTATAATTAAAAGTACATCTCGGGGGGCACCAACAACTTCAACCCGCCACTTATATTATTCAGAAATACTACGGGGATAAAAGGGTACTGCATGTAGTTCGTTTTGCAGGTGACTGCGTATTTTGAAGCTGTGGTCTTCTCTGTTTGAAACACAATGGGAGGTTTTAGGCATGTAAGCTTGTTATTTACCAGTCGACTCAGTGTATAATGCATGCAGTAGTTTCAGGCGGTACTTCAGGTGTCATCTCTACTGGTTCTAGTCCGATGTGTTTATTTCTGTAACTCACTTACCCGGGTTAGAACCTGACCGAGGCCGCCGCGTTTCCATGGAGGCGGAACGCAAAAGGCGCCCGTGTGCTGTGTAATGTTAGAGATTCCCGGGTGGCCGAAATTACTCCGGAAACCTCCACTACGGCACCTCTTTTTCTTTCTTTTTCACTCTCACCTTCCTCTTTTCCTTTACAGTGCGGTTCAGGTGCCCAACGAGATATGTGAGGCAGGTAACGCACCACTTCTTTACCTCAGAAAAATCAACCAATATCGCTCCTTTATGAGGCGCTGATTATTCATAGAGTCGTGGCGTTCATTGGCCTGGCTTGCCAATGCAGCCGTGCTTGTTTTATGGATTTAGTTCCCACGTCCTGTGGGTGTTTTCTGGCGTTATTTATTTTCCTTTGAAGCCTGCCTGTGATGTTTGCTCGACATGCCTTCAAATCTGCTGTACTTTATAAGACGACCGTGGCCCATGGCGGAGAAAGAGCGTAGCCGTCAGCTTGCTTGTTCGGCGCGGACACTTTGTGATGACTAAATATACACTGGGAAGTCTGGGAGTCTGAAAGTCTGGGAATCGAAGGGACTCGTGATTCTATTAATTATGCGCGCTCTTAATTATAATAGGTTTCTGATAGAAATTTAAGCCTACATGAAACTCTGAAAAGCCTCTGCTAAATAAGTAACGGCGTTGCAAATCCAAAAATCTTTTAAATAAGCGAGACAAATTTCCATTTGAATCAACCGCCTTAGTGGTGATTAGTGTTCCACGCGCTCGGATTAACAACAGTGTATCGGCTATATTAAGGCGGAAGCCTTTAATGTCTCATCGTTGTAAGCAGCAGTTGTCGACAGAAAATGTCACGCTTTTCAATTGGTGGAAACGGTCGGACGTCACAGCGCGCGATATTCAAACGGGGCCAATTGTACTTTGGCTAGTAACCATGCAACCAATTGAAGGGATCGTATAGTGATGCTTCAATTAAGTGGGACTGAGCTTAGTCAATTGCTTAATTACCCAATTAGCCTAATTAGCTTTACTACTCAGGCCATGTAAATAAATAAAACCGATTAAGAAATTGGTCGAGCTCAGGAATCGAACCCCGGTCTTCGGCGTGAGAGACGAGCATGCTATCCACTCCGCCATACCAGCTCGATGGTTTGGAATGAACAAAGGCGCGTCTAGTGAATACGGTGTCTTCACTCACTCTCATCCTCCTCCATTCCCTTCCCGCGAGGTTTAGGTGTCCACCGACAAATGAGAGACAGATACATTTCCTTTCCTCAAAAACCAATTTACTGACGAGCGAGGCGTAGAACCGAATGAGCGATGGCGTTCTATGGACTCCTTGGCAGCGTTGCAAGACGCTGTCGCGTTCCACTCTTAGGGGCGTCAGTGACCACACTTTAGGTCCAAAAAGTGCCCCCCTGAATTTTGTGAGACAGTTACTGCGTAATTTCCTTTCCTCAAATACAATTTTCCTTTTCTTCATTACGGCTCCTCTTCATCTATCTTCTTTCACTCCCACTTCCTCCCTTCCTCTACGGTGCGGTTCAGGTGTCCACCGAGATGACGGAGAATTACTGCGCCATTTCCTTTCCTCAAAGAGCGTTGCGTTCAAAGGGCAAGGCATCGCGCTGAACGGGTGGCGTTCCGTGGACTCCCTGGCAGCGCTACAACGCGCTGTCGCGTTCCACTCCTAAAGGCGAAGCTTAAGCGTCATTAATTAGCAGTTAATTAGTATTCAGGCATTAATCGGTAATTAACCATTAATTAGTGATTTGTCATCACTTAGTAATTAGTACTCAATTATATTTGACGCCACCGGTGCCACAGAAACAGCGAAGGTGGTGCGGAAAACGCTTCCGCCTCTACCCACTTTAGACAGTCAAAGTGCCCCCTGAATTTTTTTTAACTTATTATGCGAAGCATACTAAAATAGCCCAACCCAGCTCCTCGAGCGCGGCGGTGTCGTTACCATTGACCTTTCGTGACCTCCATGTCATACCACGTGATGCGTGACGTCACAGCAGATGAAAAAATTGCTGAAGCTCAGCTTGGCTAAGCCTGGGGAATGCGAAGCATATTAGTGGCTAGACTTGGTAATAAATGGCTTTCCTTGGTTGAATACTTGGTCATTTTAATACAACCACTAGAAGCCTTCGTCGTGGGGGCAGACAACGGCATGGCTACAGCGGAACGCCGACTAACCCCGAGACGCGCGTTGGGTGAGCGCCTGGATTGCCACGGAAGCCGCGTCTGCCTGCCCGGTGGAGCGAGCGTTTCACCTACACCGAGTGTGAACGCGCGTTCAAAATGCGCGGGAATGCGCGGGTGTGACGGCTAGGGGTCCCACGGCGACGGCGCGAGGTGGAGGCCGGCTCTCTCATCCGATGTCACGTGGTGTGACGTCACGGTGTCACGTGGGGGTCCCACGGCGACGGCGTGAGTGGTAGCTCTAGCAATATGCTTCGCATAAAAGAGGGGCCCAACTCGCGCCGTCGCGCGAGGCGTTGTGACCAAGGATGACCACGTGGTGCTTGACGTCACAGCAGATGAGAAACAGGGGCCCAGCTCGCGCCGTAGCGCGAGGCGTCGCGACCAAGGAGGACCACGTGATGCGTGACGTAACGACATAGGAGAAACGGGGCCCCAGGTCGCGCCGTCGCGCGAGGCGTCGCGACCAATGTGTTTCCTGCTTCTGCCGCTAGGTGCGCTGTAGTGAACACGTGCTGCTGGAGCGGCGGTATACAAGGGGGTGCGCCTGCCTCTGCTAGGCGTACACTGGATAGAGATGCCTCCTGGAGACAGGGCTGCTCGTTGGAATGAGAAGCAAAAGTTGCGGCGTGCTACAGAGACTGATGAAAAGCGTGAAGAACGTCTAGCCAAGCGGCGTGCTCGATATGCAACTCGGCGACAATATGCTTCGCATCTGACTAGGCTTAACCTAAGCTAAGCCTCAGCCATTTTTTTAAAGCATGTTCCAGGTGAAAACTCTCTGCAGAGGTCAGGCCTACAAGCAGGCTCTTAAAAAAATATCCTGCCACCTCGGCTCTGCGGGCACGCCCTACCTCTCTTGCAGCTTTTTGCTCATCTAGCGTGGTTTAGACGTGCTGTTTACTCATAATCCAGTACTTTAAGGCAGTGCTCCGCTCCTTATACCTGTATATCTGTGAAGTGGTTCTTTTGAAATCTTTATATTAGTGTAGTAAAAATAGGGTCGATAAACTCAGCGCTCCGCACCAGACGATGCGCTTGAACATACTCGATGGCTTCCAGAGCGTCACACGGATTGAACGTCATCCTCTAAGTTGATATAAGCCTTTACGAGCAAAGGAAGTGTTCTTTTCGCGGTCCTGGCCATTAACAGCGGTTTTTCTGTATCCGGAACGACCATAGTTAGAAGAAACGTTCTCGTCTCTATGTAAAACTTTAGAACCATCATTCTTCTCACAAGAGGTGTAACGAACTTTTTTTGGTGCGGTTCAGCTGTCGATAAACAAGGGATAAGCGTCCGCTTCCATTTTTATTAGTGCGTTCTTATTAGTAGGGCGTGGGAATGCGGGAGAAATGGCGCCAGGAGCGCGCGCAGCTAGAGCAGCGCGCTGCGCCGACTGCGGAGCTGGTTACGAGGGACAACTGCGACGCCGCTAGTAAAGTTTCACAGGTTCTTCTCTTCCTCGCACCAGAGGTGCCCCGTCAGAGACGGTTGGTTTCAACTCGAAGACTGAAGCTTGATCTCTGCACCAGGGGTGCCCCGTCAGAGACGGTCTCTCGATGATTCCAGATGCAGGGATAAAAAAAGGGAATAACTGAAGATTTATATACAAATATTTACAGAATATACAAGTTAGATACAACAGCAAAGAGACAAACAACCAAAAAGGCGGAACTGGCTAATACTAGGGGAGGCCCCTACTAGGCGTAGAAAGTTGGGCTAGTTGGTTGGTAGTACTATTGTGATGCATTCCAGCGGCTAAAAGACAGGGACGAAAGTAGACGAGACAGGACGAACGCCGGCGTTCGTCCTGTCTCGTCAACCTTCGTCCCTGTCTTTTTAGCCGCTGGAATGTATCACAATAGCCCTACTAGGCGTAGCCGAAGATGCGTAGCATCTCACCTTAGCGCAGAACCCCGCTTCCGGCTCCGGGGCTCGGTTTTAAAGCCCTAAAGGCCCCGCCCACATTTGGTAGCGCCAAATCATGTTACACTGCTCACATGATTGGTTTACGGAGAGCATGGCCAGCCCTCCAGCTTCCGTAGGGCAAAACGCCCTTTCCATTCCAAAATAAAAGTAAAAACAAACACAAATACACATTCGTGCAAGCACGTGGGCGAATCGGTACCGCAGGGCGGGGGGACACCCGTAGTTCCCGGTGCGTTCGCGAGCGGCCGCGTTCCAAGAAAGGTGACGCTTCGCTTTGAACGCCACCAGCTGCATTCCGATGACCCCGCGTACACTACTGATCCCTTACACGCCCTTCCCAAGATTCTACAAAGGGCTCAAATGCAACTTTTAGAATTATAACAAAGGGATCGGTACGGGTCACAAAACCACCCTGTGGGTGACATGCCGCAGCTACACCAGTACTGGCACCAACAAAACCAAAAACAAAAAAATGCACACGGGCACCAACACAACATTACGCAAAATGCACACTTAAATACACACAGTGGCATGCCTGCCGTGCGCCGTAACATAGCGTCCAAGTTGGTGCGTTGCACTCAGTTCACCACCTCCAAGAACACACCCTCGTCCTGCTCGCGAACGAGCACACACACACACACAGACACTCGCAACTGGAGCGTTCAGTAGCACTCGCACGACGTCCGTAAGTGGCCACGTGAGCCTCCTTAGTCGCACCGAGCGTCCCTGTGTGCGTTTCGAGCCACTACGTGTTAATCAATCCGATTAACGCCTGACGGTCACTCACTCATTAGGCTGGTGCCACAACGGAGCGATAACTAAAAGTTGCTGCCCTCCAGGATCGAAAACGTTGTGGTATTGGATGGGTCCAAATCCCTGATCACGCGACCCCCTTGAGGGCACGCTCTTTTCGGCGCACCAATACGAGACGCGTGCTGCGTAAGGAGCATAGCCCCTGTCCAGTCTAATCATATCAGTGCGGCCGCTTTTGCCACACGGGATTTGGCGTACTGCAGCACGGAACGTACTGCTCCACGCGCTGACTTTCAACGTGAAGGCCACGCACCTGCCTCCAGCTACTGTACCTGGCTTGGAGCCATTTGTACCTTTACTAAACGGGCAAACCTTGAAACTGCCGCTCCGTGCTTGATCGGCGCTTGCCGGCTTCGTGGCATAGTCTGAGGCTGCATGAGTCCCCTCGCAGTCGCTGGACCCTAATTTTCCTTGTGGCAAGTCGCCACGCATCTCCTTGTCCTCGAAGGACCTGGTGGGACACACGTCGGGTGCGTTCAGCAACTGCGCGGCGGTCGGTCCCGTCGGCCCATCAGGCCAACCTTCGTTCTTTGCCTCGGATGGAAGGCTCCTGGCATCAATAGCGCTACGGGACACTTTATGCCCTATGCCCGAGACGGTGTGCCACTGCGGCAACGCTAGACTTCCTCCTTTCACTCGCTCGCCGATCTGACGTCTGTCGTCGCTGGTCGTTTCACGCTGAACCAACTGCCCTTTTTCGCAGCTTGCCTGTGACCAAGTATTTATTCCTGAACTCGCGTCCGCGTCCCTGGTGTCATTTGTGGTAGAGCTAACCTGTGCAGCTGGATCGTCGGAGTGCGCGTTCACCGCCTCTAATACCGCGACGCTGCGTTCCGTCACGACACTTTCTTCAACTGCGATTCCAGCTTCGCAGAAATCTGGCTCACTTTTTACTTCTGCCTGGCTGTTTTCTTTACCTGTGCTTGACAGGCATATGGCTTTGCCTTCCAGCATTGGCGGTTTCTCCACTCGGGACTCGGAGAAGTTCTCCCTGGCTAGTTGACTAGCTCTCCTAGACTCTGTGAGCTTAGCCAGCTCGAGCTCTAGCTGCTGGCGCCTTGTTTCTAACACCTTCAAGACGCACTTGACATCCTGAGGTTTTTCCTCGCACAGCGGCGCCTTTCCTCCATTCACTTTTGCAAGCTCAGCCTGAAAATAAGCTAAGCGCGCCTTCGCCAATTCCACTCGGTAGCTCACATCAAGTTAGGGCCGGCATGGATAACCCTCCATACCGCCGTCTGTACCCCTCAACTGTCCTACCGGCTCGAACACATGCACAGGGACGTGAACAATGCGACGAAGGAAACTCACAGTTTCGATGCGCCGATCCGCATGCCAGCTCCTTGGCGTCGCAGTCCACCGCCACTTTCACCGGGCGCTGCGATGAGCTGTCGCACGCCGCTGGTCCTGTGCCCGCTGTCGTCACTTGCTGCGACCCGCCGGTGACCGTCGTGTTCTCGACGCGCTGCTTTTCTTGACCGGATGCAGTTCCGCGTCGCTGGACTGCTTCCGTGGTCCTTGCGTCCTTGTCGCCGTCTCTCCGCAGGTCGTTTCTCGAACGCTGCTGTTGCCTGATCGTCGCCTTTCTCCCTGCTTTCAATCTTCTTCCTGCGCCGTCTTCCGATGGCCGCAGGATCCTGTCGACTGCGCCAGTAAAGTTCCACAGGTTCTTCTCTTCCTCGCACCAGAGGTGCCCCGTCAGAGACGGTTGGTTTCAACTCGAAGACTGAAGCTTGATCTCTGCACCAGGGGTGCCCCGTCAGAGACGGTCTCTCGATGAGTCGAGACGCAGGGATAAAAAAGGGAATAACTGAAGATTTATATACAAATATTTACAGAATATACAAGTTAGATACAACGGCAAAGAGACAAACAACCAGAAAGGCGGAACTGGATAATACCAGGGGAGGGCCCTACTAGGCGTAGAAAGTTGGGCTAGTTGGTTGGTAGTACTATTGTGATGCATTCCAGCGGCTAAAAGACAGGGACGAAGGTAGACGAGACAGGACGAACGCCGGCGTTCGTCCTGTCTCGTCAACCTTCGTCCCTGTCTTTTTAGCCGCTGGAATGTATCACAATAGCCCTACTAGGCGTAGCCGAAGATGCGTAGCATCTCACTTTAGCGCAGAACCCCGCTTCCGGCTTCGGAGCCCGCTTTTAAAGCCCTAAAGGCCCTGCCGACATTTGGTAGCGCCAAATCATGTTACACTGCTCACATGACTGGTTTACGGAGAGCATGGCCAGCCCTCCAGTTTCCGTAGGGCAAAACGCCCTTTCCATTCCTAAATAAAAGTACAAACAAACACAAATACACATTCGTGCAAGCACGTGCGCGAATCGGTACCGCAGGGCGGGGGGACACCCGTAGTTCCCGGCGCGTTCGCGAGCGGCCGCGTTCCAAGAAAGGAGACGCTTCGCTTTGAACGCCCCCAGCTGCATTCCGATGACCCCGCGTACACTACCGATCCCTTACACCGCTAAACTCAGGAACGGGTGCCGAAGAGCTGCGCTCTAAAACCTCTCGGCAAGTTCACGGGCGACCTTATATTCGCTTCTGCTACAACAGACTAAAACAGGGTAGAATTTACCCCGGCATTAGGGTATGTGCCCTAAGGCTACACGCAACAAACCATGCCTGCCTTTGCTCGAGAAAACAAACATTTTCAGGAGAGGCAAAGACCAGGCCGCACGGGAATCTGGCGAAGCGTTTTTCGCAAAGAAAAATGTGGAAACGACTATCAGTGACCCGTCGATTAACTTGTACGAAAAAGAAAGCAGATATTTCAACTCCGCGTGGTTGTAGATGTGACAGTTTGGAGGTTATAAAACGGTTTTTTTTTTCTGTGGAATAAATCAGACCAGAGTTTGCGCATTTTGTGTTAGCCTTCTCGTCCTTGTCTATGTCCTCGCAGTACGCTTTGTCGAAGCCTTTGAAAAGAAGTCTCGAAGTGTTTGGCTGTCTATATTCTAGCTAAAAAAATTTTCCTCGTGGGTCTGGCATAAACCCCTTTCTGCGGCTATAAAGCAGAGGTAAGATTTGCCATCGGAAGAGTTAGGTCCCAGCGGTTCTAGGTACTAATGATAATGAGTTGGTTCATGTCAAGCCAATCTACTACGTCGACACTCCGCATACCGCAGTGCGTCTCAGGGTAAGGCGAGTTGATAGCACGACCATTATCTTAGGCAGCTTTATAACTTTCGGGGGCATTCTTGAGACATCAGGCGAAACCCTCGCCTGCACCTTGTTTTGTTGCAGGAGGGATACTTTTAACAATATCCGTCACGAACGAGAGATTGAAGCAACCTATTACGAAACCGCATTAAATGCGTCCAGAATATGTTTCGACGGGGTTCCCAAAGCAACTGTTCTGCCAGCTGGTTCGAGGCTAGCCAGGTCTGCCATTTCAGGGAAGAGACATGCGTGTAATGAGTACGGCAACGGGGCAGAACGGGGAGTGTTCTAGTTTAGCACAGGGTTTAGGGAAGTTTGGGCATGCATGGAAGGGTCGGGTGTATTACACGAAAGAATGGGCAGGGTAAATTGTGTGTAGAACTTGAGGTGCCAGAAAATTCGTAGTTGAAGATGGTGAGACATTTCTCGCAAACCGGAATGGTACGAAGAGTTTCTCTACTGCTGTCATAGTAAAGCTCTGATTTAACATTGTTTTTGCTTGTTTTTAACATCCCATATTGGTATATAAGGCCAAGGTATAGGTAAAAAACCAGGTACAAACAAGCGTGTAGGTAGCCGAGTTTGCCGCGAGATGAGCTGAGAAGAGAGAGTTAATCGTCGTCGTCTGCCTTCTCCTCATGGGGAACGTAGTACTGGACAGTGTTCCGCCGTTGAAATACTGTTTGTTCTGTCGTTGCACTTTTTGTTTGTTTTCTTTTAAGAGCTCATTCAAAACGAATTCCCGGGCAAAAGAAATTATCATAATTTGTGGTCAATTTCTCCATGCTTTGTTGCACCGCAGCCAGAGTAGCGCAGTAACAAAGTGCATTGTCAAAGAAAAGCACAAAAGCTAACTACGTCCGATTAGGTGATTAGTGGAGATAGCACGAAATGAAGAGGACGAACAAAAACGCCAACCATTGCCAGTCATGTGTGCTTTTTGTTCGTCCTCGTCGTTTCGCGCAGCATTCCCAAATCCTCCAACAAGGCCAACAACCTTAAACAATACTTCTAGTTAGGTAGGCTAATGCGCAGCTTGAACAGCGTGCCATTTGAGAGTAAATGAGCCGATTGCGCACTAGCTACAGAGAGCACGAATGCACATTACAAGCACAGTACATATACAAGAAGAGTGTTGTAAAGGCTTTGGGAGAAGTATTCATCATGCACGAGACCTTGTTAGGCTGCCCGTGATGTTTGTAATGATTACAAGACGCCAGTAAATATGTTAACTTAATTGACTTATTGTTACTAAGAGTCACTGCACCTTCGATGATATATCATACCTCTCTTTCTAGAAGACTCTCTCTCGGCACCATTTAGCAACACCACACACTGTTTTCTTACTGCGCATGTGGTAGTCTTCTCCAGCGGCTGATCTTCAAAAGCAAACCCACGACTGTAGGTGAGGCAAATGACTTCACATAAGGAAAAATACAGGGGACCTCAACTGTGTCCACGAAGCATCTGCACTCACATTCGTATAAAAGATTTCGAAAGATGTGTAAGCGTGCCACTTGTCGATTTTTGCTCAATGTGAATAATATTTCACTTGCCTGGAGTCTCGCGAAAAGCGCAAGCAGGCCTGGTCATGTCGGTGGCAAAACATTGCAAAGACAGTGTAGCAGGGACGCGCCGAAGTTGTTCTGTTGAGAACTCGGTGGTATAGTTTCTGCAGAAAAAAAAAGAGAATGCAGAAAGAATTTGAACGCGCGCCCTTTTAAAGCCTCGCTGCCTCTTTGGCCTCCGAGAGCTATTTATTGGTTGTCAGTGAAGACACTCCTTTTTCAAACAAAAAAAAAGAAATCGGAGCGAGAGAAAAAAGGAAAATATTGAGCTAGTCACAAATCCCCTGCTTTCTAAATGTGAGCGATTCCCAGGAAGGTTTCATTACAAACAAAAATCTTGCCCCGTACATCACCGCTTCGCGACGAGAATTTCAGCACTCGTCCAAACCATAATCATCAGCATAATATTGTCACGTAGTGGTGACTGCAGTCCGGCGAACAGAAAAACAACGAGGATGTCTTCGAAACGGAACTCTTTATTCGGGCTGACTTGCGCCCGCAAAGAACTGAATCACTCGGCGGCGGCGTAGCAACAAGCGTGCTCGGCGGTCGTCGAACAGAATGCCCGCCGCTGTCGGCCGTGCTCTTTTTAAAGCTGATAGCGAGCATTCGAGATAAAGCTTAGGAAGTTACTAGAACCTTCTGGAACAAACTAGAACAGGCTCCGTCCGCATGCGATCAATCGAGATAAACCTAGGCGCGTCTTGCGTCACAAACGAAGCGATAAAGCGGCGCGTCGGCAGCCTTGAAGCATGAACAAACAAATACTACAAACGACCGCTACAAAGCTCCGCGGCATTACTCCCCTCTCAAAGAAGCATCGACTCGATGCTTTAGAATATAAAGCGGCTATAAAAAATCAAAAACGGATCGTGAAAAAATAAACACCGAATGTGGAAACACGGCGTCCTCTAGCGTGCATGATAGGGCTTTAGGCGTACGACATGGACTACTTCTGGTCGTACGCGGCGTCGCTGGGATGCAGTCATTTGGTCAGGAACGACTTCATAGTCTAATTCACCTAGCCGACGAAGAACCTTGCACGGGCCGAGATAGCGGCGCAAAAGCTTTTCACTCAATCCTCGGCGGCGGATGGGCGTCCAAACCCACACTCGGTCTCCTGGCTTGAATTCCGCGTTGCGTCTTCGTAGGTTGTAGCGTCTGGCATCGGTCCGCTGCTGGTCTTTGATCCTTAATCGGGCAAGTCTTCGGCCTTCTCCGCGTTGAAGGGAGGCGGCGACGTCGATGCTATCTTCCTCGGTAACGTTCGGCAGCATGGCATCCAGCGTGGTCGTGGCCTCCCTGCCATGGACGAGCCTAAAAGGAGTCATCTGGGTGGTCTCCTGCACTGCGGTGTTGTAGGCGAAGACTACGTAAGGCAAGATGACGTCCCAGGTCTTGTGTTCGGCGTCGACATACATGGCGAGCATAACGGCGATGGTTTTGTTGAGGCGCTCGGTCAGTCCGTTGGTCTGCGGGTGGTATGCAGTTGTTCTCCGGTGGCTGGTTTGGCTGTAATGGAGAATGGCTTGCGTCACTTCCGCCGTGAATGCTGTTCCTCTGTCAGTGATGAGCACATCGGGGGGGCCGTGTTGCAGAAGAATGTTCTCCACAAAAAATTTGGCGACTTCTGCTGCTGTTCCGTTCGGTACAGCTTTTGCCTCGGCGTAGCGGGTCAGGTAGTCGGTCGCTATAATGATCCACTTATTTCCAGATGTTGATTTCCGGAAAGGGCCAAGCAAGTCCATGCCGATCTGCTGAAAGGGTCTTGAGGGGGGTTCAATGGGGTTCAGAAATCCTGCTGGTCGGGTTGGAGGGGTCTTTCGACGCTGACAATCTCGGCAGGTTTTCACATAGTGTGTGACATCGGCGTACAGTCGGGGCCAGTAATACTTGTCTTGAATGCGGCGGAGGGTGCAAGAAAACCCTAGATGTCCAGCTGTCGGCTCGTCGTGTGAGGCCTGAAGAACTTCTCCGCGCAGACTTACAGGTAACACAAGGAGGTAGGCTGTCTTGTTCGCTGCAAAGTTCTTCTTCACGAGGACATCGTTCTGTAAACAGGACGAAGACAATCCTCGCTTGAACGAGGCGGGGGGTGAAGAAACCTTGCCTTCCAAGTATTCGATGAGGCATTTTATGTCGGGGTCAGCGCGTTGCTGTCGTACAAAAGAGCTGGAGCTGATGGGTCCCAGGAAGGCGTCCTCATCGTCGTCCGGAGGCGGTGCATCTACAGGGGCTCGTGACAGGCAGTCGGCGTCAGAGTGCTTGCGTCCGGCCTTGTAAACGACGGTTACATCAAACTCCTGGAGACGCAGGCTCCATCGAGCGAGGCGGCCGGAGGGGTCCTTCAAACTAGCGAGCCAGCACAGTGCGTGGTGATCGCTGACCACCTTGAACGGTCGTCCGTACAGGTAGGGGTGGAATTTCGACGTAGCCCTGGTGATGGCAAGGCACTCCTTCTCAGATTTCGAATAATTAGCTTCGGTTTTGGACAGGGAACGGCTAGCGTACGCAATGACCTTCTCCACTCCGTCAATTTTCTGAACGAGGACAGCGCCCAGGCCCACACTACTTGCGTCGGTATAAATTTCAGTCTCGGCGTTTTCATCGAAGTGCGCGAGGATCGGTGGGGACTGTAAACGACACTGAAGTTCGTTGAAGGCTTCCACTTGCGGCGCTTCCCATTTAAATGGCACGTCTGCCTTTGGCACGCGGGTGAGTGGCTCGGCGACGCGGGAAATGTTCTTCACAAATCGTTGGTAGTACGCGCACAGTCCGAGGAATCTGCGCACAGCTTTCTTATCGGCTGGTGGCGGAAACATTGCGATAGCAGCTGTTTTCTGCGGCTCTGGGCGTACTCCCTCTTGCCTAACAATGTGGCCTAGAAACAGCAGCTCTTCATAGGCAAAGTGGCACTTCTCTGCTTTCGAGGTCAGCCCGGACGATTTGATTGCGTCTAGTACTGTTCGAAGCCTTTTCAGGTGCTCCTCAAAGTTCGAGGCGAAAACAACGACGTCATCTAAATATACCAGACAAATCTGCCACTTCAGGCCTGCCAGCACTGTAACCATTACTCGCTGAAATGTGACTGGGGCGGAACAGAGACCAAATGGCATCACCTTGAACTCGAAGAGGCCACCTGGAGTGATGAATGCGGTCTTCTCGCGATTTCTTTCATCGACCTTAATTTTCCAGTAGCCGCTCTTGAGGTCCATCGATGAGAAATACCTGGCGTTGCAGAGCCGGTCCAGTGTGTTGTCGATACGAGAGAGGGGGTAGACGTCCTTTTTTGTGATGTTTTTCAAGCGCCGGTAATCAACGCAAAATCGAAGTGTACCGCCTTTCTTTCTCACTAGAACAACAGGTGCCGCCCAGGGGCTCTTTGAAGGCTGGATAACGTCGTCGCGCAGCATTTCTTCCACTTGGTCCCGGATGGCTTGTCGTTCTCGCGGCGACAATCGGTAGGGGCTCTGGCGGAGAAGTCGGGCGTGCTGGTCGGTTATAATGCGATGCTTGGCAATCGGCGTTTGTCGGACCTTCGGCGACGGCGAGAAGCACTCGCTGTAGCTTCGAAGGAGATTGCGGATCTGGTCTTGTCTGTTCCGGGGCAGGGCTGGGTTTATGTCGAAAGTGGGCGAGTTCTCTTGGTCACCAGAATCTTCTACGGATGGGTCGGAGAGCGCGGAGAAGTCTCGTACGTCGGATATTTCGTCCAGGAATGCAATCGTCGTTCCTCTGTTAACATGCCGGTATTCTTTGCTGAAGTCATTCAGCAGTACTTAGGCTTGACCTTTGCGGAAATGTGCGATGCCTCTTGCGATGCCGATTCCTCGGTCGAGGAGCAACTGCATGTTCCCCTCGATAATGGCTTCAGTGTCACTCGCTTCCGTGGCGCCTACGGTGACGATGACGCTTGAGCGGGGTGGGACGCTCACTTGTTCCTCCAGGACACTAAGCGCAACGTGATGTTCCGGAGTTCTCGTCAACGGGATGGCCTCGTCCGTGGAAAGTGCGATCATCTTGGTTCGGAGGTCAATGATCGCTTGATGCTCATTAAGGAAATCCATGCCCAAGATCACTTCGCGGGAACATTGCCGTAGCACTACGAAGGTCGCGGGATAGGTATGTCCCTTGAGAGTCACTCGCGCTGTGCATCGTCCTGATGGCGTAATGAGGTGTCCCCCTGCGGTGCCAATTTGTGTGCCGTCCCAAGCGGTGGATACTTTCCTCAGTTGCGCAGCGAATGGTCCGCTCATCACCGAATAATCGGCTCCTGTGTCGACTAGAGCGGTGAATTTCCGGCCGTCGATAATCACTTCTAAGTCGGATGTCCTGGCTCTGTAGTTACACGTCGTCCTCGGCATCGAGTTACGGCTTCGTCGGGTATCTGAATCGTGTGTGGGGCGTGTGGTCGGAGCTTTTCTTGATGGCGGCGTAGTTTTGAAGGTGGTTTGCGTCATGGTCGCGGTTGTTGTATGCGTCGTCGGAGTAGTAGGTGCGGCGTCTTCATACGGCGTGGTCCCTGGAGGATCTTCGTCGTTTCCTCGGCAAGCAACCTGACCTCCACAGGTTGCTTTGTTTAGTTTCCCCTACGGAGACTAGGCGACTTTCCTCGGACAGCCGCGGCGTAGCTGCGGCTTGGTGATGCAAATCGTGCGGTGGACGGCGACGGGGAGCGGAAAGGCGACGGGGAGTGGGAAAGACGGCTTGAAGACACGTACTCCCCTCTGCGAAGGTAGTCGTCGATTTCTCGTGGTCGCTGGCCGGGGAGCGGTCGAGGGGCGTCGATGGCGAAACCTCACAGGCCGATGCGTCTGTACGGGCAGTAGCGAAGTATTATTTTATTTATTATCTATTTGAACATACTGTTAGTCCCTTCTTGGGACTGTTACAGGAGTGGATTTATAAATAACAAGATGCAAGTTAACAACACAATAAAACAAAAGCCAGCAATCAGGTTTAAAAGACAAGAAATCAGCATTCATATGCGGAATCACATCAAATGAAAAACAGAAAACGGAAGAAAGCCAACTCTGGCCTTCAAAATATGTGTTCAAACACGTATCAAAGTATTCATTAATACAATCATACATTTGGTACATAATCGAGTGAGCAAAAAAAAAAGCAACATAAAACCAATACAGACTATGGATGGTCATCAATTCTGGCTTGATGACAAAACTGATGAGACTGCAAGCTCCATGAATTTTTCTAAGGAATGCTGCGCAGTTATAGATTTATCTAGGGCGTTCCATTCCCTTACTGCTCGGGGAAAGAAAGAAAAATAATATGTGTTGTTAGCACAGAAGTATTCATTAATCGTAAAATCATGCTTGTGACGTGTGCCTCTAGAACGGTTAAAACTAATGTAAGTAGCAGGATCCATGTTGAATGCATTATGAGTTAATTGATATAAAAACTTGAGTCTATGAAGTGTTACGCGACTTGATAATGTGTCGAGGCCTGCGCGGGAAAGCAGCTCCGTGGGAGAGTCAGTACGCCGGTATCTGTGGTAGATAAAGCGAACCGCTTTTCGTTGAACTGATTCGAGCATGTGTACATCTTTTTGCATATACGGAAACCAGACGACGTTTGCATATTCTAAGATTGGGCGGATAAGGACCTTATACGCGAGTAACTTCGTATCTGATGTTGCAAAGCGCAAGGCGCGTTTAAGGAAGTATAAACTACTCATGGCTTTTTTGGTAATATTTTGTACTTGGGCTTTGGAGCTGAGATCGTCAGAAATAATCACACCAAGGTATTTCTTTTCAGTTACTGTTTTAAGAACTTCGTTGCCTGCGCCATAAGGAAAGCTAAGTTTTGTTTTCTTATTTGTGACTGACATCACTACAGTCTTTTCCATGTTGATCACCATTTGCCATGTATTACACCACTGTACGACGTTGCTTAGAGCTGTGTTTAACTTTTCTTAAATGTGCCCGGCATGGCCACAATGGAAACAGAGTGGGCGGTTGTCGGAAGTCCTCCACTGGTCGCATTTCCTAGTTCCGTTCCTGCGCTCGTAAGGCGGTCGGGCGGGAGCAAGGGGTCGTCGTTCTTGTAGAGCTGGTGAGTGTTGAAGAGGGCTTGGTCGTTCCCGTCGGGGCGCCGGACTGCGTAGTGCGGCGGCGTAGTTCATGGCTTCAACTTCCATTGGAGTCGCCTGTGACGGGGAGCCAAGTGCATGCTGCACTTCTTCACGTATGATGCCAGTGAGCGACGCTACTTGAGTCTGCTGCGTCTGCTGCGTTGGGGATGGCAGCATACGACGAAGTTCTTCGCGAACAATTTCGACTATCAAATCTTGCAGCTTATCCCCGCTTGGAAGGGTATCTACTGGGCAGCTTGCCGTCAGCACTTGGAGTGATCGGTTGTAGTGACGGGTCCTGGCGTCAAGAGCCTTTTCAATGGTGGAAGCTTCAACTACACTCTAAGAACTGCTACTCCTCCATTAAGAGTAAAAGAGCCTCGCTACTCCTGCAGGTCTCAATCTACTCTCTCTACAAACGAGAAAGAGTGAAAGGTCCTGTTCACTCCTCTTGACAAAAGAGTAAAATGGCATTTCCACTCCTGCATACCCCAAGGGAGTTCAGTGCTTGTTTTACTCCTCCGCCAAAGGAATTAACAAACAAATGATAACGTTCATGCGGCTCCACAGGCTGCACAATAGATATCATTGCTCATCGTAGCAAGCAACTCGTATTATTTTCTTATGCCGCAAAGAATAATCTACAGCGAGGACGGGTTGTTCATTTTGCTAAGAGCGCTCGCCATGCATTCCTTCAAACTTGCGTTTAACTGTATTTTCGCGGAAGCACTTACTATATACGTATACGTGAACTACGTATACATACGTATACGTGAACTACGTGAACTAAGGGACTCGCTACTGCAAACGGGCATTGAATGCCCATTCACACTTGCAAGTAGGAAAGGGCATGCGACCAGCAGTCGCTTGCGACCAGGCAGCAGCTCCACGACACCGTTCCTCACACCTACAAGGGTGACCTGCGGGTCGCCTGCTCGTTTGATTCTCACGTGAAATGAGGTCTCGGGAATGACGTCAGTCACGCGCTTTGGCCCAGCTGGCTCCTGCGCCCTCGCGCTCGGTCTTTTAAAGTGGTCTGGTTCCTCGTTATTAGCAGTGTGCTGCTACAACCTGAGCGAAGAGGAGAATATTGTGGCGGTTTTGATGTGCGCCACGGCCATACAATCGTAAGGGCGCGCTAGCTTCTCGCGGCCGGCCTGCCAGCCTGGATGCCGGCTGCCGGCGTCAGAAAAATGCACTGGTATTGTTTGTTCACGACCAAAGCTCTGGGATAGAGTATCATTAGCCAATGTCGAGTTGTTGGTAGAAGCGATAACAGCCATACAAATTTCCTCCCATAGCCGCTTTGCTGCTGCTCTGGAGTTCGCCTGGCCTCTGCTATAGCTCCGCTCCTGAAGGGGTCGCGGAAACCGAGCATATATTTATTTCCCTATGACGCGGGGTTCAGAGTAAAACGGTGCCGAGGGTAGCACCTAAGTGCTGGCCAGTTTCGAAGCGCATTCAGCTACAGCATCTATGTGAAATCGGCTAGGTTTAGCGACGACAAGGGCAGCCAGCGAGCATCGCACAGTTCGTCGCCCGGCGCGACCGCGGGCGGCGTCGTTGCCGAAAGCTCGGCTCGCTCAATGATTTGCTCCAGCTTGCGAATCGCGCACGCAAGGCTGGAAAATCGAGCAGCGACTGGCCTGCGATTGAGCGAGCCTTTATGCCCACGTTTGCAGCACAGGTGAAGAAATTTAGCACACATGTATGCATGGAATATCGGCTGCGTTGCGGCGATTCTTAAGCTCGTCCTCGACGCCATCATCACCGTTCGGGTCGACCCGAGCATATCTTTATTTCACTACGAGACATAGTTCACAATAAAACGTACTTACAATGCAAAGAGTAGCACCTCAGCGCTAGCCAGTTTCGAAGCGCTCTCAGCTCTGGCATCGAAGTGAAACCTCCTAGGCTTAGCTACGAATACGGCAGCCAGGGAGCAGGCCGAAGCTCGTCGCGCGGCGCGCTCGCGAGCAGCGTCATTGCTGAAAGCTCGGCTCGCTCACAGATTGGCTCAGAAACTTGCGAATTGTACTCGCAAGGCTGGTAATCGAGCAGCTAGCGGCTGGCCTGCGAATGAGCGCACGTTCGCAGTACAGGTGAACAACAATTAGCGCACGAATGCTTGGGATACCGGCTGCGTTGCGGCCACGTTAAGGCGATTCTTAAGCTCGTCCTCGACGCCATCGTCACCGTACGTGACACACAGGCTGAGAACTTGAATTCGAGTACGTGCTAAAGTAAGCTGCTCGTATTTCTCGGAACAATCTGAACTCGAAAAGACAGTTGCTTCTGTCGGCTTCCATGCATGTGGGCTCTTGCTAGTGAAAGTACACTCGAACAGGATGCGGCGAGTGCGGGCCGCTGTTGCATATAAGCTAAAGTGTGAAGCAAGTATCGTCGTAGTTCCGTAACGCAGTTGATATCACAGTAATCCGCTTGTACGGGTCACATTTAAGCTCTGTTTCATATAGATCTCCGTCGAGCATGCCAGTGTCGCGTTGAGTAATGCATCGCAGCTGCTCTTTGTCCTACCGCTCGCGTCGAACATATCCTTGATATGGACCAGTTTGCGATACGGTGCGTTTCTTTGCCTTTTTTGTCGCATTTAAGGGATTTTCGCTGCCGTCAATCGAAATTGCATTCCGTCAACAGCGTCGTCTGCGCCGTCGTCTGCTAGGACACCCGGGGATGGGATCACAGGATCGCAGCTTCTACAAACGACATGTCAGCAAAAGTATCTAAAAGCGCTTTGGTATTCGCATTTAATAAAGAAATAAAATGAAAAAATATAATTTGTTTTTGTTGCGAACACAATTCAAATATTAGTAATAAAAAAAGCGCATTTGTAGGTTTTTTCAACGAAGCAAAACTGCAGCCGTCGTCACGTTTTGTGTTATTTTGGTTTTCGTAGCATTGTTTGAGTGCTCGTGCGGTGGACGTGTATGAAGAACACAAGTGTGTTTTGGAAACCAACGACGAGTATTACGCCCTGTCAACACTGGTGATTTTGAACGGGTAAAGCCGTGAAGAAAGGTAGCGCTACGACTTCTTGTCATCTGGAGAGGCAACGAAGAAGAATGTGCGGTTTTGCTAAGCCTTGATGAGCCGTCAGAACGGTGAGTCCCGTGTACGTTTCTTTACTTCTGATCTCTATTCGCACGCGTTATTAGTGTGCGCCTATATAGGGATGGCAGTGCAGGCAGTCTGCGTGCGGTTGCCTCAGCTATAATGCGTTAAGGCCGATTCACACGACGGTCCGTTCGCCCGCGGCCCGCGCACTACGTATTCAGGCGCGCTGTCGGCCGCGGCCACCAGTTATCACAACAGAGTTATGCGGTCGCTTGCTAGCGCTGCGAAAAACAACATACAATGTTTACTACATTCCAATAGCATAGATTTGTGCTACGTAGGAGAGGATGATGAGCGTGCAGTGCCACGTTAGAGAGCGCTCTTGCTAGGCAAGCTGCGGACAGACAAGGGAACTGACAACGGTCGAGTTGCCTCGCGGCTGGTGACCGTCGGATTGATTTGTGCTACTTAGAAGATGACGATGAGCGGCAGTGCCGCGCGACAGAGCACTCGCGCTAGGCCAGCTGCAAACAGACAGTGCTCAGTGTATGTACTCGTCGGATTAGTGCTTACGCCTTAATATTTGTCATACAATTTTTTCGGGGACAATGATCGCGTGTAAAAGGCTGGGGCATATCCCTTGCCTAGTCATTTGTAAATTTTTATCTGTGCTTCCCCATGGAACAGAATTTGACACAGTATTATGTCAAAGTTATATCGTTCTTGCGTCTGCCCTGAGGTGTAGGTGTCGATGCTTGATTTTGAGAACTGTTTGGGATGCAACTGCGCACATATTTAGGATTTCAAGCTTTTTGCTATATCCCTCGTTTGTGCGGCCCGCTTTCAAGTCGTTCGCTATATCGGTGATGGTTTGTTATTGATTTTCACTTTCTCTTATTTATTCTTGGTTGACTGCCACCGGCTGTGCTGCCGGCGATTCTCCGCGCTCGGAACTATTCCCAGGCACGAGACCCTACCCACAGACCTCCCTGCACCACACTCACCAGTTTTCTTCGGTATTTTTCCCTTGCTCTTACTTGCATTGCCACTAGGCAGTTTTTATTTCTGTGCAGATTTGTTAAATGCAATACCAATTTTCATTTCATGCTGTGATGTGAGATATCGTGCTTCTTGCTAATGAATGCATGCCTTTTCCTGCCTCTCGTCATTTGTGCAAAGCAGACGGGTCTACTGGTCGCTATGTTCAATTTAAAAATACCTTCGGTGCTGCTCTAAAGCACCCTAGTAGTAATAATTAAATCCTGTGCATGCTATGTTCGAATAGTTACGCTCTTTTCATCATGCATAAAAATAGTGGTATTCCAGCCTGCTCATCTTTCTATGCGGTTGTGACAGTCATGTAAATCTACTGAAAAAATGTATATCGGTGCATCACATACAATCTGTTCATTTCTTTTGTCATGGGCCATCTCATTGCTTTTTGTGTTCCTATGTGAATACCTTATTCTAATTTATGAAGCAGTAGACAATTTCTTCTCTTGTCATTCATGACATTGTTACGGCCACTGACAACAGTTGCTCTGACATATTTATTTGCAGTTGCCAGCTGCCAGTATCTACTGGGCCATTCGTGCTTCCAGCTTTTGGCTGTGCTATCTCTCCTCAGCTGTTTGTGGTAGGTATTGTTTTCCAGTGATGCATACCTTACCTGCCTATTTAGAAATGAAAGACGCCAACAGTCACAGAAACCAAGGGGCAAAGGGGATTTTTAATTAATTTATTTATTTTGTGGTGTTGATCAATTTTTTTAGAATATTACTGAATATGTTATCGCTTAAAGCTAATTGATTAGAAAAGCAGAAGAAAAAACAACCACTGCCGCCGGTGGGATCCGAACCCACGACCTCCGAATTACGCGTCCGGTGCTCTACCTCTGAGCTACGGCGACGGCTGTCAAATCTTCTGCTTTCGGGGGTATTTATGTTTACAAGTAACCTAACCTTGAGAGTGTTCATCAGCGCCACCCACGTTCATAAGCGGCGGACGTAGAACGTCCTGTAGACATAGGCTCACAGCCGGGTTTAGAAATGCATGCAGAGCTCTACGTGCACTTAGCAGCAGTACCTCCCTGTATAATCACATGAATCTGATCCTGAATTACATGAATGTAATTGCATGATCTGTATGAAATAGTCGCTCATGAAGCTTTTGACTGCTGCTGTTAACATAATGGAGTTTACATTGCTTCAGGTGCAGTGACTATTTCACACATGTTGCCTCTTATGCATATGTGCCCTCTGAAAGGACGAACATATTCCTTTATCCCTTTAAAAAACATTGTGTTCTATCATGATGCTTTACCGGTATTTCTGGTGTATAGACCAAAATGTCACTCAGTATTGTAACATGAAGCGGGAACTCAGTTTGTCCAATGTTTTAGAGGTAACATGAAGCGGGAACTGAGTTTGTCCAATGTTTTAGGGGTCCTAAAACATTGGACCAACACAGTTCCCACTCGAGTTATTGATCACTTCGCTCTCGCCCTACCATAAGCTTGCCGTCCAGGTTGGACAAATTGGTAGAGCGACTGCTCCAGTGAAGTGGTGGTTCTTAGTTCGAACACCGGACCAGGACGAATCTTTCTTTAACTACGAAGTTTCTGTGAAAGCTGTATAGCTTTCCTTTGTAGCCATGTGGCTGTGCTCGAGTGGATGTCAATGAGTAATTACTCCTTATTACAGATCTTTTGTCAACGCCAAACTGATTCAGTAGCAACAAATAGTAGAAGGGTAAAAGCATGCTGCTCCCAAAAATTCGTTAAGCATGTTATAAAATGTATGCTGTATTGTTTTAACTGCTGCAAAGAAATAACGGTGATGTTAGATGCCCAGCCCCTATTAGGTAAACATAGCTCGCAATTAACACAGTGGATCGAAAAGAAATATGGACTTCAACCCTCACGACGACCCTCACCGCAGTAAAACAAAAAGTGCCAGTGTTGCCATACTTGAGAGCTTTGCTCTTCAAAAGTGCAGTAGACTGCTACTCAAAGTTGACAAAAAAAAATTACCGACGATTACGTTACTTCCTAATGCGAAATTTGAGCGCAGCAAATAAGCTGTTTCACCTTTTCGATAGATTGAGGCAAAGAAATCGAGCAACACATGTACGCGCTAGCACAGAATTTTTTTTTTATTTTTCACACGTATTCTTTTAACAAAGACTCCACTAACAGTTCTTGACAGTCATGAAGGAAGCTTTGTGGTCGGAGAAATAGACTGATATATGTTCGACTTGGTACACCAATGCTTGATTCTCAAAGACGAGATCTATACAAGTGCCTCGCGAGGTTGTCACAGCCGTGGGACGCGTTACGAGCGAGAGGAACGGGATGTTCTCCCGCATAAGTGTTAGGAAATTGCTGTTTGTCTTTATGTCAACATTAAAGTCCCCCACTACTAACATCGGTGTGGATCGATGGACGGTTAATGCGAGTTGCAGGAAGTGCACGACGTCTTTCGTGAGTGCGGTAGGGGCGAAGTAGGCAGCTACTACCAGCAAGCCGTTGGGCAACTTTGCGGCGCACAGTTCGCCAACTTCATGTGACGTGGCAAACATTTCGACTGGTATTGCAGAGAGACCTGTGCGCAAGTAGATAGCGACTCCCGCCTCTCTGTTGTGGTCTCTGCGAGCACCACAGCAGTAAAGGAAATCTATGATTTCGAGAGGCTCTTCGGGATCCATCCAGGTTTCAGCAAAGCAAAGTACAGAGGAATGGGGCATAATGTGATCGTGGTGTACGTCCTTGGCATGTGCGGCAAGGGAGCGTACGTTAAGAATGTGGTTGTGAATGATGAATCAAGTGCTGCCAGCGAATGACGCGTCCATTAACAAACAAATACTACAAACGAACGCTAGAAAGCTCCGCGGCAATATCAATAAATAAGCATCCGGTGCTTAATTAGTAAAAGACGGAGATAAAGGTCCGATACCAAGAAATTCTGGACAACCGCCTTTTTGGCCAATGGTTGTTTACAGACTAAATTTTTATCGCATATCGAAAACATGCACCACACCAATATATATGTGTTCAAATCCCCCTTCGGGACGCTTGTAGTTTTCTGTTATACATATACTCAAGAACGCAACGCATGATTTTTCTATCCCTGTAAAAAATAGTCAGTACGAGCGCAGGACCTACTTTAAAAGCAAGGTTTCGCTCATTTATTGCCATCGGTATGTTTATAACGGTATTATGCCTTAATACACAGCTCCATAAAAATTCTCAAGAACGCACCCAATTGCCTTTCTACAGCAAACTTATCTACTCGGTCCAAGTGCAGGACCAGCTTTAAATATTTTCCTTGGGATCTCAGAATCCCGCGCCTATATTCATTACAGTATCTAGGGAATATTCCCGAGTTGTCTCACAACACAAGACATATCCCTGAACGCTGGCCTGAAACCGCTGCAGACACACTCCGGCGTGGGTGTTGTTCATGCTGCCGAACATGAGCTTTGGAGACACATGACCGCAGTCGTCATAGAGCAGACGCATACACATGAAAAAAAATGCTTTCCTCCGCACTCAGACTGCGTAGGAAGTGAACGAGGTAGCCATTGTTCAGGCTCTGGCCTCTACGCAATCTCTAAATCCTTATCTGACCTGACATTTTGGAATTCCCATCTCTGGGAATCTTTCCTGATTTCAGGAACACTGTTCAAAATTATGCTAAGGAATCAATTCCACTCGCACATACCTAATTTAAAGATAGCAGTAGGCAACACAATTGAATACGGTTATTCCAGGTGGGGCTTACACTTCCCTACCTGGAAATGGCAGCGCATTCGCCGCCGCTCGAGGTTTCACGGACTTGGTGTGAAAGATGGTGAGAAGCATATAATCACTTACAGAATAAATATTAGAACAATACAGACTTGAAAGGACTAAATATGCGAGAGCACGCAAGCCCCTCTTCAAAGCCAGGTAAGCCCCTGGGGACAACTCCAAACTAATACCTTCTCGCGCCGGAGTAAGCAATAACCAACATTCTAAATAGCCACTTACTACACATGTCGGGAGAAAGCTAACTTGCAGCACATGATCTGCTTGACAGAAGTCAAGAATCGCCGAAACAAAGGAGTGTAGATTTTTTTTTAACCTGTGGTATTTATCAATGGGAGATCTATAGTTTAATCATTATTTATGTACAACTGATTACAACGCAGGAGAAAAAACAACAACATGCCGGTGGCGGGATCCGACCCACGAAGCCTGAATTACGCGTGCGCTGCTCTACCAACTGAGCTACAACGACGGTTGTCCAGTTTTCTCCTTTCGGGAGTATTTATGTATTGCGTGCAACGTAAGTTTGAGATTGTTCACCTGCGTCACCCTCGTCCATAGCAGCGGACGTAGTACGTCCTGTATTACCGGGAATACGTCGTGGAATATCATCAAACGGTGAGGGTGCAAGCTGTGCAGAACCCTCTTACGCTTCCTATGGCATGGAGACTGCCACAGTCGAGGCCTGGTCGCTATTGAGCAGACAAGGGAAGAAAAACACAAGCCGCAGCGGTGGCTCAGTGGTTAGGGTGCTTGGCTGCTGACCCGGAAGACGCGGGTTCGATCCCGGCTGCGTCGGTTGAATTTCTTTGGAGCAGAAATTCTAGAGGCCCGTGTACTGTGCGATGTCAGTGCATGTTAAAGAACCCCACGTGGTCGAAATTTCCGGAGCCCTCCACTACGGCGTCTCTCATAGCCTTAGTCGCTTTGGGACGTTAAACCCCATAAACCAAACCAAACAAAGAAAAACACAGGCTCGCTATGAGGTACATGACGGGAGCCAACAGTCGCCGAAATCCAGGAGTATAATGTTTTTTTCTTTTCAACTTGTGGTGTTTAGGAATGGGAAGATTGTAGGGCAATTATTTTTATTTAGTTATAGTTGATCAGAAAACAAAAAAACAATGTTCCGCCGTTTGCCGGATTCCCCGAGTGAGCTTGCACCCATATCAGCTCATTATCTTTGTAAGGTTGCCTGGTCAGTCTCAATATGTGTTGTGCAGCAGTCGACATTTTGCCCAGCGCATTGGAATCGGTGAAGATTGTATCCACGTCAATGCTAGCTATGGCTACTGACACAGTTGCCTCTTCGACTGAAAATGAAAATTCGTTGTGAGGAATAGAAATAACGCAGTAAAGGCCTCCCATATCTCGGTGGACACCCGCACCGCGCCGTAAGGGAAGGAAGGGATAAAGGGGGAAGTGAAAAAATAAAGCAAGAAAGAGGTGGCATAGTGGAGGGCTGCGGAAAAATTTCTACCACCTGGGGATCTTTCTCGCCACTAGAGGAGAGGGAAGCACACGAGCACCTTTTGCGTTTCACCTCCACCGAACCACGGCCGCCGTGGTCTGGTTCGAACCAGGTACTTCGGCTCAGTAATCAAGCGTCTTAACCACTGGTCGACCGCGGCGCGTTGACCTCTTAAAATGTTTTCAAAGATGTTGTTACCACCGACCCCGAGGCGCGCAGCCTCCGCGCACGTCCACCACAGCCAATACGAATGCTGCTCTGGAGGTGCGTTTTGCCGCGTTTTCATCGACAGCTTCTTCGTCCGTTGCATAATTTTCTTCTAGAGCTATTGCCCTACCTGTCCTCGTTCCTGCGTGGTGTTAAGGGTGAATATTCTTTGGCAGTGGTTTGATCTGCAGTCCCTTCCTAATGAACCTGGGCTCTGTGTTTTCGTGTCCGCGGGTGGCCGCCATGTTATATTGGACGACGTGGAGTCCCTTAACCTGTATTGGCACTGTACATCACAGCGACTTCTTGCAATTTACCATTTAGTAAATGACCCAACAATGCAGTAGATGCAACATAATGCCATAGAGAACTATTAGCGGCTTATCACACACATCAAACATTATATGGGTTATTGTTCTGATGAGCTGTTACGCATGCATATTTCGGGTTACCCCCAGTGTGTCGACAAATTGAATTAATGACCTATGATTACTACTGTTTTGCGCGAGCTACGGCGCAACTGTTCAGCGAATTTTCAGAAAGTCGTTTCTAGACCGGCCCTGGTCAGATTTCCCTCCCCTTTGTGTCTACAAAAAGCAAGTAACCGATGTAGGGCATGGCAGACGAGCCATGCCTAAAAGCATGCAAGCCTGCAACTCATTTGCCAAGTAGACACGCCCAATGTTAGCAGAGGTAGACGGTGAACTTATCTTGGCGTCTGTACACTATGGTATAGCACAGGAGCAGACTATATTGTATGTGGTCTACCTATGGAATGTGAATTCTTCTGCACGAGTCAAAGGCTGAACTTTTTCGCTGACTCTCTCTGTACATGTGTAGACTCATTGCCACATATCAGAATATTTCAATATATGTAAAATGTTTCACTTCATTGCTATTTATCTTAATCATTACAAAGTTATTGTGTATATACATACAATTATTCATGTAGCAGTTATTCATGTATATTACAATTACTTTTATAGTACCGCACCTTTTTGCAGCCCACTGGACCTTTTCGATTTCGATTCTTCGGGATGCCTGTCACTGATATTGTCATACCACTGATGCATAAATCACCACTTTTGTACATCCATTGTAAATACTGGTGTTTCCTTAACACTAGCGTTTGCACTGAATTATTTCCGCTTTTGCATCTCGAGCGAGCGCCCCAAGCAGCTGCTATGTAGTCGTGGCACTCACCACTATGCACCGTTCCACCTCAAAAGACGCGTAGAAATTCACGCAACACATAACGCAAGTATATGAAAAATCATGCGAGAAAGCAGCACGTGAGCAGTTAGTCACCAGTATCAACGATGCTTGAATCCAGCTAGCGCCCACCAGCACCACGAACGCGCGAGACAGCGCGAGCAACTGACCGCAGCCAGCCGCCTGAACGCGCCGGCATATTGGATTTTTAAATTGGCTTGTCTCAAGGAGGTTTCAGCAATGCTTGTGTTTACCGTCGCTCTCAGGCACCGCCACCGTCGCCATCGAACAAACTGCCCCATTGGCCTACGGGAATGTCACACCCTTGCCGCTGGTGCGAAAAAGAGCGAACATAGAAAATGTAGCAGCTGGTTTCGCTTATTCGTAGTACGGAGAAGGTGCAGACAAGAGCAACTATTGTAATCGACTCATCAAAGTCAAGATATCGCTCGGCCCCCATGCTAGTGCCGGTGAGTGCGACAGAAATGGCATATTGACCATTTAAAACACGGACCGCTGAACGCCGCCTGAGCTCCTGGCCGATGTCAAACGTCACCGTTCATAGTATATCATGTTACACTGCTGTGATTTCACTACTACTCACTGATATTCTTCCTACAGCTCGTGAGAAAAAGTATTCGTGGTCTTTTTGAAGCCGATTGATAATACAATTTACGCGTTTGTTCCATCCAGTACTTCTTCTTAAGTGGCCATAACAACCTTGTTATGGCATAAAATTTTGATGACTGGACGCCTGTAAGGCTCGACGCATAAGGCTCCGTGGGCAGAGAAGACATCACCAACAGCATTTATGTGCGAGTTGGTGCATCCAAGTACAACACCACTGCTCATGTCCGGCAAGTTTTCGCCGGCACTAAGGTGAGAATGGGCGTCTACTCGCTGACGGAGAGATAACGGTTGAGCCAGCAGCGCAGTGACAGTGACTAGCGCAGGAGCGCTACCCGTTTACTTTGTGAATGTGGCGACGTGGACCAGCACCCGTGGGAATTTCAGGATCATGTTCTCCGGGTGCAGCGCCCATCAAGACTTCGCCACGATGGTCTATTTGCATCGTAACAGCAGTACCCGGCATGATTGTTTTCCACACCGGCAACCCTTTCATTGTTATAATGTGGAGGCTCTGGTATTGTGGAGTGATATGTTGAAGCGAAGATCGTCCCGTACTTTTATCTAAGCAACCTGGTACTGAACGTTGTTATTGGCAGAACAGCCGAATAATATTGGTGCTTTGTGGGACTGCTGTTTGCGGCAGCTGCGTGGCCAGCAGTGCCTCTTGCATCAGGGTTAGCTGAGCGTAGCTTACTATTCTTAGAGCCACCGATAGTACTTTCGTTGTAGCCTTCAGGAACTTGCCTTCGCGAGATCACGGCATTGCGCATGTCTGAGTACTGTATCCTGTTTGCATCGCGGTTCGGCTGAATTTGCTTTCTTAGACTGTTCGGCGCTACTAGATTACAACAAGGGCTGTAGAAAGCGGCATCCACCACCCCACAACTCCCTTAGCAGAGGACTCTGTCGCGTGGAGGCTGCTACAAACGGGCTCGTACTCAACCCTATACGTATTCAGCAAAATGTATCCCACAAAATACAATAACAAATGCCCCTGGTGCTAAGAAACATCCCCGCTGTATGACATAACGTGGTGATCCCAGAAGATAGACGCGGTACTCGTTGTACCAAACCCGAGTGCGGAGCAATGGGAGGGAGTGCTCTCCTGCGATCGCCGGGTCGACCAAGGAGGTCTGATTGGGCGAGCACAACTGGCAGAAGCATCCAGAGGAGCCCTGGATTAAGAGAAATGGACCGTTGTGCAAGAGAATGGACGAAGCCATCTGAAGACCGCAGAATACCAGCGAATCTAGAGCTCAGTAAAGTTTTCCACTCAATCACTCACTCTTCAACTTTTGATTGTTGTTTTGGTGGCCCTTGGTAAACGCTGTTTTGTCTGTTTCTAGTGCTGTATAACCCGTCAATCGATACCAGAGATCGCGAACATCCTCAAAGAGAGAGGTTCTCTCATTGGAGCCACAGAGGACTTTTGCGAGCCTTCGTTCGGCCCATGAGTGCACGATAGATCGAAATCGCCGCGCCTATAAACGGCGCCACGTGGCGATGGATTTTTCCCGCAACAACTGGATAGTGCTCAAGGCCTGGCCTACCTTTCTAATCTGCAGGAGCAGCTTTGTCGGCCACTCGAATGTCACCGAGTGCAGCATGACTGCGCATGCTCAGAAAGGTCATCACAGGCAGCGCGGTGAGCGTGTGGGTGACCTTGGCAGCGGGAACAACGGCCGGGCGCGCAGCACACCTAGGGAGAGAACTGCTGGAGCGTTGCCCGTACACTTCATGCATCCATCGGCTCGGACTTGCAGCCAGAGAGACTTTAGCAGATCCTATCCCACGAAGCAGCGTCCCCCGCTCCGCATTGTTGTCCTCCTGGCACCTGATGTCGCTGGCGCCTCACAAACAGCCCTCTCACTTGTATTCGAGTAACGTGGCATAGTCTGGTTAAGCGAGCAGCGTCCTGATAATTTTATTTCAGTTACCAAGCACTGAATTGTGTTAGTCGAAGAGCAGCTGAATAACCTTTGACCATTCTGGCGCACGCGGGTAGTTCAAGATTCGTCGCTAGCGGTGTGTGTCCTCCTAGGCTAGCGGAGAACAGCATAGATTTGATGGAAACGGCGCGATAGTCCCTCCGTTATAGCCTTAACAACTCGAAAGCTATCGTAGTGTCGCGCTCTTTGCGGCGCAGCGCTTTTGCATAGACGGCGGTGCGCTGTATATGTTTTCTTACAGATTCCAGTGTTTGTTTCTTTATTTCAATACGTACAGATGGGCAATTTGGGCATTAGGGAACGGGGGAAAAAGGAAAGAGTTAAAAAGCACGGTAAACATTTATATACACACATACCAAGAAGAAATTGAGCTACAAACTCTTTCATGCACTTCGGAAGGGGTGAACATTGCCTTTAAAGTGTGCAATGTTAATTTATTTATTTAATTATTTATACATACTGCAGCGCAATTATTTGCGCTATGGCAGGAGTGGGAAAAACACAAAATGCAAGGCAACAAAATGCAGCAAAATGTACAAAGTGAGCACTACAAAAAAGTTAAAATCACAAGAAATGAACATAGAAAGTTACAATAGTGCTTGAAAACAAGAAAAGAGAGATTGTTCTGGGCTTATGGTAGTGGTACGATTATAGGTTGCTTAGTGCCCATAAATATGTTTTTAGATCATGCGAAAAGCTTTCTGATTTCATGAATATATTTCGTTTGGCGGACTGTTCCATTGGCGGAGTGGAAAAAAGCTAATTTAAATACAGATTTTCGACATGAAATCCCTCTTATATTTGGCTATGGTCTGCTTTTGGAATTCGTACATGGTAGGTATTCGGTAAGCATCATGGTCAGTCCCAATATTTTTATTCGGAATACCAATCATAAGTTTCTCAAGAGGGTGCGACCGAGCTGTTGAATATGCCAGCCCAGCTGCTCTTTACCTCACCTACAATGCTGTGCTAATCACACGAGTTTAAAACTAAACAGACCGCACCATTTTACATTGCTTCCAGGGTTGGTGAGGGTTTTATTATCCGATTCTGACAGTGTCATTGCGTATTGGAAATTTGAGCGTGCGTTTTGAGATAAAGAACTTCTTTCACGCAACTTAGTACACTGCGGAAAACAAGGTCGCTTCTTGTGGCGCGTTACCCATCACGATGTACCATGCCTCGCGAAGCCTCCGGACGAGGGAGGCTCCTGTGATATGTACGTTAGGGAAAGCTTGCCCTGACCAGCAGTGTTCAATTGAATAAGCTTGCAAGAAATAGCGACTTATTGAAATAAAGGACTTGCAGTAAGCGAAATTTATGCGCTCTTTAACATAAAATTTCTAAACGTTATGAGGGTTCTGAAGCAATCGTAGAAGTTAAGCTTATTATTCATCAACGTAAAGCGCTCACTTTGAATCGTAATAAAGGAAAGAATAATCGAAGTAGCGGAAGGCTAGCGTACTTGCATATTTGTCGAAACAGCATGTGACGTAATAGCCAAGGCCTCAGTTCAATGCATTGCTTTTGTAAATTGTGTGCAATTAAAATATTCACGTAAAATAACAGTGTGTGCATCAGGGCCGTAATTTCATCAGCTGCATAAGTTTTTCGGGTGCCTCGGATAATGAAGACTTTTGAGAAAGGCAAAGGTGTTGCCAAGGTCTTTAGATGGGTCCACAATTGTGTGGAAGGAAAAATTTCTGCTTAATTTGCGGCCTACTGTAAGAGGAGGAATTTTATTTTCAACTATAAGCATAGTAGGTGAATCAGAACCACTGTACTTGCAAAGAACAAACCGTACTGCTTTCCTTTCAGTTACTTCAAGAGAGTGTAGGTCCCTTTTTGTGCGGGTCCCAAATAATAAAGGCATTCTCGAGCTTTGTTCCAAGAAAAACTGCTAAAAAAACCTTTTTTTTTTGGAGGGAGGGGGGGGGGGATTTAAGTTTTTCTTTTAACAAACGTACCATTCAGAGAGTTGAAGAGCAAATTTGTCCAATACCGGTGGACCAGTTAATTGACTGAGGATAACCTGCAATCAATGTTGAACATATCTTCAATGTCGCAGCCTTGTACAGCGTAACTAAAGAGTTTATGTTTTTTTCTCGTACTCATAGGTCGGCGGACACACTCGTGAGTCAACTGACTTTGGCTCACCCAGGCTCTATTCAGATAATGATCTAAGTCTTGAGTGAGGCCGGACTCGCATGCAGATCATGAACGCAGTCGTGAGAGAGTCTAGATGTATGTTGTTCTAGTTTTTCCTTTTTTTATGCTGGCTGGCGAAAACATGCATTAGCCTCAAGTCTTTACATCCCGCGAGCGGCAGCTACAGGCCTCGAGGCCTCTGAGAAACGCCTGGCTCTAGGCTAACTGCAGTGAAGACCTCATCACTTCATCGTCGCATAACCATGTTTTTAACAACTTTTTTGGCGCTTTAGGGGCGCAACTTTGGCCATTGGGCGTGAAAACGGCCCAGATATTCGATATTTAAGCTCATAGGAGCCCTGACTCATTGTGAGCGTGAGTGAGCCATGAGTTGAATGGTACGAGTGAGCTCGAATGAGTGAGCGCAGATGAGCCGTGAGTCGAAATGAGTGAGTGAGTAAAGATGAGTCTTCAGTCGAAATGATTTAGCGCAGTTCAGTCGCGAGACAAAACAAGTGAGTGAGACCAGGTGCATCTTGAGTCAAAATGTCTGAGCTAAAATGACTTATCACTCATAAGTCGTGAATAGAAATGAGTGAGTCTAAATGAGGGAGTAAAATGAGTTGTGAGTTCAAATGAGTGTCTGAGTGAGACATGAGTCACTATCAGTGGTTGACCACGTATGACTGGTGAGTCTGAGAGCCCAAGTGGGTGTGAGCATAAATGAGCTTAAGTTTATTCGCTCGAGTGAGCCACAGCCTCTGGGAGTTTAAGTTTGAGTGAACCCGGATGTTCACCAAATTTTTGTGAGTGAGTCTGAGTGAGCACTCGTGATATTGGCGAGATACGCTCGCAACACGTGGTGGCACAGTTTTCTTATTGTTCAGTTTCAAATTACCCTCCACGCACCGTCTGCTAGTCACCGTCAAAGAAGTGTCAGAGAACACCGTGATCAGACGTTGGCCATATCTGCTTAAACACAGAGAATCGTTTGGAAGTAACTTTACAATCACCTTTTTTTTCGAGAATATTCTTACGGACACATTGGCAACTCAACTTTGGAATTTGAAATGGAATTACCAGGTCTTAGTAAAATGAACCAACTGAGTAATATTCAGTAATTAAAAATCAATCAGTAAGATAATAGCTAAAACTGACACTTCTTGGCAAAGCTAGGAATTGAGCGGGCGTAAAAATTTTGCCCTCCTATCGAGCTTCCACCCAAGAGTGAGAATTCACAGCTGTCAGATCAGACAGCAAGGTCGCTGCGGCTAACGTGGATGGCGGTGGAATGAAAGCAACCGATACACCTACGGAAGTGAAAGGAAAAAATAATGGGGACCTGCAGTACTAGTGATCTGCTGCTATTTTTCTCATTCATACTTTAGACCAGTAGAGGCTGTAACATGAATCACTTGATAAAAAAAGACGAAGATGGAAACACAGAAATTGGACAACTATGACAACACTATATTAAAATGCGAGAGAGCAGCAACAAAGGAAACGAACGTTTCATATCTGAAATAACAGTTCAATTTTTTGCAGTGAATGTAAAGACGGACATTGCGTTTAGTATGCCAGTGGCCACTGCGAAGAAATAAAGAATATTGCTTAAGATTTTAAAGCAATCGGCTTAATCAACAATGCATTGTATACAGTGCTGGAATGCTTGAGGGGTGGTTTCAAGTAGTTGCTGTTGGTTTCGAAAAGTGGTCTTTCGACCATGGTGGGTATTATAAAGGAGGAGAGATATCACATTATAATCATAATCTAACCACCAAACTCTCTTCTTCGGAGCCCTACTTACATTACCTTTTCAGTTAAGTTACTGTAGGCCTTCTCTATTTTAAACTTTTGCTAACGAACCAGGAAGGCCCTATCAAAGAATGATCTTTTCACTAAGAAGATGAAGTATTGCGCTCCTGTACAATGATTACGTAGTGGGAAAATTTTCAATGAGCTTACTAGCAGCACGCTGCTACGTTTTCGGCGGCAGGCTGCTGCAAGTAATCTTTCCAGAGATATCACATGCGACCTACGATAGCGTAGCACCAGTGAGTGAATGAGGCTAATACAGGTTCTTCTTGCCTACCTGAAGAAGCTTCAATACTTTTTGCTGGATTTCGACGAAAGCATATTCTCCTTGCAGGTTAAGCATCCCAAAGTGTGACACACCACGGTCCCATATCTGATCTATTGCACTGAGAAAGTTGGTTGTTCCGGCCTGGATGAAGACTGTATCATTCCTGTGAAACCAGTGCAAAAGTGTTAACTTTCGGCATTCGAATTGCGTAGCTATAGAAAGAGCGCGAATTTTCTAGCAAATCACTTTGGTTTTCACTGAAGTACAATACAGTGAAAACTACAGTGAAAAGCTCACTTTCCATTTTGCAGTCATATGTCCAGAAAAATGCGACATTTATCAACATAAAAACACCAACTCCTTTTTCTCTTCTTCGTACAGTTTATTTTCGAAAAAATTTAATGCCTTGCGGTTGGCCAAAGGTCCTTACAACGCACTTTAACTCGAACGCTGCGCTTTTGAGATCCCCACAGGGCTGAGGATGTCTGTTGTATTCCTGCGGATCGCGTACAATTTGAACTGTGAGGCCGGGATCAATGAACTGCGAATTCTTGGCGAATGGGGCACGGAATCACACATGTGTTTACACTATGTCTGAGAAAGCTTATTCATTTTTATGTTCCCCGCGGTACCTCAGTGATTACGGCGCTCGGCTGGTGACCCGAAAGACGCGGGTTCGATCCCGGCCACGGTGGCCGAATTTCGATGGAGGGGAAATTCTAGAGGCCTGTGTACTCTGCGATGTCAGTGCACGTTAAAGAACCCCAGGTGGTAGAAATTTCCGGAGCCGTTCACTACGGCGTCCCTCTTAGCCTGAGTCGCTTTCGAACGTTAAACTCTAATAAACCAAACCAATCATTTTTAAGTAAGCACAAAAAAAAATATTATTGCATACCCACTAGTTTCAGGAACTTTTTTCGTCAGTTCGTCAATATCAACGCGATTTCTTTAGGAGAGGCAGGAATATTCTTGCATACAAAAGACCTTCGAGCGTACCTTTATATATTATTTTTAATACGTTTTAGCATCACAACGTTTGAAGTTTAAAGCTGTTTTTTTTTTTACCGAAAACAAGACAGGACAAAAGCTCTCGCAGCATCTTGACAAAAGGTCCTGGCTCTTTAAATAACGAAAAGGGTACGAGTAAGCGGCAGCTAAGCTGCATGATACACGATTACGGAAACAGTACAATGAAGATTATATAATATTTTATAAAATTACAAAAGCAGAGACCTATCGCTTTGACGAAAAAACAACACACAAACGACGCGTCACTCGTGAAAATGTATTTGAATGAGGAACTCACAGACCACATATGCTCGTCGAGTAAAAAAAGGAAAATAGTACGCAATGAAAACGAAAGGTCACAAGTAAACTTCTGAAAATTACAATGCAGCTGACGCCGCAATGAACAGAAAACGTCATATAAAATTCTAAATTACAAACATCTGCAGGACAGCAGTCCGGAATAAAAGGTTTTAAAATACTATTTGTATCAAAATTGTCCCGGCTTAACCTCTTTGGTACAAATGGAAGGTTATAATATAAGGATTGCTTCATATAGAGGCCTTTAGCGTCTTGGTAAACCAAATTTCTGAACGTCTTCCGTCCCTGCAGCAAGTCTTTTCTTTAAGGTGTGCAAGCAAAATGGAGAGTGTATTGCGGAGTCTTAAGGCAGGTAAGAATTTGAGCTATCATTGCTAGAATAGGAAGCTTTATTAAAATATTTTTGGCAGGGGAAGTGAAATCTGTATTTGTATTACATCGGAAGGCTTTTCTCTTAAGCAAATGCATGTGAAGATTTGTTTTATCACTTGTGTCCCATACCGTAATGTGAGAAAGTATGGGGTATACAATATTATCTTCATTCTTGCAGGGAGAATGAGCCCAAACCCTCCAACTATACCGAGAGTGGAGGTACAGCCGGCTAAATCTTTAGCTGGTGTGCGCGACGGCCGCTTTTTCTGCGCTCCTGCCCTTTACGACGAAGCAAACTTGCGGAAAGATCAATATTAAGTACGGGCTTAGTGAGCCTGTGCTTAGATGTGATATTTTTGCAAGTTTGCTCCGTCACAAGGTGCAGGAGCACCGAAAACATGGCCATCAGGCACGCCAGCTAAAGATTTGGCCGGCTGTACCTCTGAACAACTGAACTATTTTCGAGTAAGCTGCTTCGAAGTGTCTCAAAAGGTAACTACAATTGCTTCAACGGACTCACCGAGGTGTATAGGTTGATTATTGAATGTGAATTAGATAGGTTCTAATATTAAGATATTCTTGTCTTAGGGCGGTGCAACATAGTTTTTTTGTCTTTACAGGAAGATGACTTGGTTCCAGAATAAATTCGGTCGAACAAGTATATTGTGTGTGTTCGAAGTTTGCTTCTGAGAAACGTGTGACCAAAAAAGATGCTTAATCAGCATATCACACACCGTGCGGCCAACTTGTGCGGTAGAAAAGATAATTCATATAAATTAAAAGAGTAATGGAAGCAGTATGCTTGCTTGGTGGACCCCAGGTTTTACAGGAAGGTAAGAAGCTCACCTGTTCGCATGTAGGCACTCAGCTGTGTGTGAGAAGTACGATTCTAATAAAGTTAGCGCTCTGTCACCCACATCATAACAACTAATTTTAGAACAATATTAACACAATTCATAAAACTTAACACCTTCAAATTATTGCTAAGATTTTACATGGAGAGTTCATTTCCTTCCACTTCGTTTGTCACGTATTTATTTTGATATTACAGCTGTTTCGGTGGACCTATGTTTCATAAAGCCAGGCCGGGAATCAAGGAACAAGTTACTGTACTTAAATATGCGGTGATTGTAATGTGTTATTTTCTCAGTACTGAAACTAAGCACTAAAGCTAAGCAAATGGGTCGAAAGTTAATAATTTTTATGTCCATTCCTAAACATTGATACCATTCAGGTTGGCTATATAATGCTTGAATTGTGTAGAGTACAGGCCACCGAGCGTTTATGCCGCGTACAACCCCTCAAAAGGGAGCCGATAATTACAATACACTTTTAATAACTTCCGCTTCCGCGCCTCGCGGCGACCATCGGTGTCGAGCTTTCGCCGAAGTCCGCGCGAATTGCGTCATGTAGCGCTCTTTACGTCAGCAGCGGAATGCCATCATTGGTTCGCCGCGCCAGCGCCGTCAATGCTAAACCAGTTTACGAGGCGCTGGCTCCGCCCCCTGGGGAATTCCCACGCGGGAAGGACTTTCCGCAGTAGGTGTAAAATGCATAACAACACCAGTACGCTCTGCAGAACATCCAGTTCTTATAGCCAAAACTTTATTATAACCAAATAAAATCACACCATCGTCCTAATCAGGACAGCCAATGGCAAGTACAGCAGTCCCTGGGGCCTCGCTGAGCAGAGAAAGTGGTGTTTGTGCGAAAAATTTCAAGGAACCATAAGATCTCTGACCTGGAATAGATATGCGTCGTTGGTGCACTCAGGAAGACCCAGCGTTCTATGGAAAGTGCAGCAGTCTACAATTCATCATACCGCGAAAAAAGCGAAATTTTCAGGGCATTCAAAGCATCCATTGTTTACTTTCGTCTTTCGTGTGGCTCTATACTTGAATCCACCTTAACATGAATATGGCCACGAGAAAATTGTGAGCCAGCGACTACCGGTGCAATTCACGGGAAACAAACATCCTGAAGTTTCACCATGCAAAGAAAACACACTGAGCAGAGGAAATGCGCTTTCTTAGTTCAGGGGCGTCGGCCAATCTCCTGGTGACAGAAGCATGATCAACTTGAGAAGAAAGCCGCCGCGGTGGCTCAGTGATTATGGCGCTCGGTTGCTGACCCGAAAGACACGGCTTCGATCCCTGCCACGGCAGCCGAATTTCGATGAATTCGAAATTCTAGAGGCCCGTGTACTGCGCGAAGTCAGTGCAGGTTAAAGAACCCCAGGTGGTCGAAATTTCCGGAGCCCTTCACTACGGCGTCCCTCATAGCCTGAGTTGCATTGGGACGTTAAACCCCAAGACACCAAACCAACCTCCTTTAGAAGAAAAATTCAGTCTTTTGTGTGGAAATCATAAAAAATTGTCTGTATTTTTAAAAGCACGCTGGGCGCTAATGGATTGACTGTACCCTTTTTTAGTACAATGCATTCTTTCCTAATGTTCGTTAAAGATAACCTCAAATATCGTAAATGGACATGCCTGAAAACAGGAGATTATATGACAATTGCTCTTGAGAACATCAAATTTTATATTTCGTTTACTGAATTTTTTTAAACGCTTTGAAAATTCATAAAAAAGCATTACAAAAATTTCTTCCTTAAGACTGCAATTTTCAATCTCAAAAAATGTGTAACCTAGCGAGACAATATATACACATTTGTGTCTAACTTATCTCGGAAACAATAAAAAACATTTGTATTTTAAGGATAAGGCAGTGTTATTCCTCAAACTCAAGCAAGCAAGGGGCGTTATCCAGGAAGACAATAGTAAACGTTAAATATTTATATTTAGTGTGTCAAGATATACAATTAAAAGCGGAATCCAAACACGCTGATATTTGCTTTTTCTGTTGCTGCAGGCAGACCGCGATGCGTTGGTTGCTCCTAACAGGCGGAGCGGCCGCGCACACAAAACTACGTAGGCGGCGAGTAGTGAGGCGAGGACGTGCTTACCACTTCCATAAGCATTATACGAGGAGGCGAAAGCTTCGCGGTACTCTTAAAAGCAGCTAAAAAGTTGAAGCTTTAAACCACGCGCTCGTTTCCCGGCCTTTACAGCACTGGAAATATGAATGTCGACATACTGCCTTGAATCTTTGTAGTGTTTTGTTCGTTCATTCTTCAAAGCTGCCGGCACGCCCCTTTATCGCTTTGTTTGTGGTGCAAGACACGCCTAGATTTATCTCGAGTGATCACATCGAGGCGGTGCACATTCTACGTTGTTCCAGAACGTTCTAGGAACTTTCCAAGCTCTATCTCGAAAGTTCGCTAACAGCTTTAAAAAGAGCACGGCCGAAGGCGGCGAGCATCCTGTTCGACGACCGCCGAGCACGCTTGTTCATACGCCGCTGCCGAGTGATTCAGTTATTTGCGGGCGAAAGTCAGCCCCAATAAAATTTCCTTTAGCGGCCATTTTATCTGTAATTCTGCTCTCCGGATTGCAGTCACCACTACGTGACAATATGTTTTGTGGTAAGTGAAACCTGGCGACGGGGTGCGTCACGGCGGTGCTTTCGGGCCACTTGTCAGCCTTCACATGATACGTTGTTTTCATACTGTACTCTTAAACACCCGTCGAATGCAAACTGTGGGTGATTTATGTTCACTGCCAGAAAGGCTCCTTCCAGATGCAGACAAGAAGACTAGCAGCGTGAGACATGCTTGCACTTTCTTTTAATTTTCAGCGAAAATATTTCTTTATCGTTAAAATATATGTCACTGCGTTCTAAAACAATCACTTGATAGGCTTGCATACAACGGCACATGGATTATTCGTACTAATAGATTAATTCTTTGAATTAATGAAAGACATGAAAGTGACCAAACAAACTTCATGTCCTTCATGTTTGTAATCTTCTAGAAAAAAAAAGATGAACCTTTCTAATCGACAATAACAATTGAGGGCAGCCCATTTTCAGTAGAAATGCCTCATAAAATCAGCAGCCACATTTTTTTTTAAATTATATTTATAGATCGTTAAATTTGGCCAAACAGCACTTGAAGAAACGGGTGTAGGAAAAAGCGTCCCCGGAAAAATCGTCGCCGGTAGGTACTTGTTCGAAACACGTCTCCGGAAGAAGGGTCTCCTTAGGAAGAACCCTCAAAGAAAAAATGTTCCCAAGTGAAAAGTTACCCCAACAATGAATTCTTCCGGAACTCACTTGAGAAAAAATTTTCAGTCTATATTGGACTCTTCCTTGAAAAAGAGGATAGATGTAAGCATGAAGTTTTTGCAGTACCATATCATACAAGGTGATACAGAAGAGGCCATGGCAAGGCAAAACACTTCCGCCAGTGACTTCGTTGAAGCTCCGAACGATCCACAGACGCACATGCCCTCAACCACTTTCTATTCGCCACCATCATCATTTTTATGGACACCCCGCATCTGTTCACCTTTTAGTCGCTGACTGGCTGACAGACTGAATCGCTGTAGGTTACACAATGTATGAGCTTGTCAGTGAGGAACAGAGTCTAAGCTTTAATAGCACAGTGAAGAAATGCAGGGGGAGCTGAACACATTAAATAAAACAAAACATGGATGCTGAAGCCATAAAAATGGGGTGAGCTCAAATCAGTAAAATGAAAAAGGTAATTAGTTTCTGGGTGAAAAAAAAACCGAGTAATGGAATAAAAAAAAATCTGCAGATATGAGAAGAAACTTACTGTGCAAGCCAACAAAATTGTGGCAAAAGGACAAAGTGATGTGAAAACACTGAAATAAAAAACCCAAAGGAATTCAGTAAAAACAGGATCGGTCGGCCCACAACACGCAACAATTCTAGTCGCGCTGCATAGGCGCCGAACTGCCACCCCCTAAATTCCCTCAATTAGTATCGGGCTCATGCGACAACTCGATGATTGTCTAAGAGGAACGCCGTAGTGAAGGGCTACAGAAATTTCGACCACCTAGGGTTCTGTAACGTGCACAGATATAGCACGGTACATGGGCCTGTACAGTTTCGCCTCCATCGAAATGCGACAGCTGCGGCGGGATCAAAACCGCGTGGAACGCGCGTCTTTCGGGTCAGCAGCCGCGCGCCATAACATAGCCTTCTTTATACTTTCTGTGCCTGGCAACTCCGCGCTCCGCGGCCGTCGTCGCTGCTCCTCCTCCCTTGATAAGTTACGCCGCTGGCTGCCGAGAGATGGCGACAGCGACGTTGGGGCATCCTCGCGAGGCGAGTGCCGGGTGCGCTGTGTTGACAGCAGCCCGGATAGCCACGTGCTGTTGATCTGTCGTTGTTATGTGGGCTGTTTTGCAGTGTTTGCAGTATTAGAGTGCTTTTTTCAAGCTTTGATTATTGCCACGTCTTGAAAAACATCCGCTCTCAGTTCCTTGCACGCGACCTTGGAAAGAAAGGAGAGGTTTCGTATCTAACTTGAAGAAACTCTACGAGATGTAAAATAGACAGGATTGTAAAACCTGTGAGGCGTCTAACCAGAAAACATGTTTTTCCGAACAATATTGAAAAAAATGAGCGTCTAACGAGCTGTCCAAGTTTTTTCTCCAGACGTTATCATCTGCTCAGGAGTTTTTGAAAGAGCACGCAGGACAGAGCTGCCATACATCATTTGCCTATGCGGAACCAACAACAACTGCACGACACCAGCAACAAGTGCCAACATATCGAGCAAAATTTCCCTGACGCCGGGCACTTCGACGACAAAAAATGATTCTAGGCTGCAATGGCTGGAAGTTACATTTCCGCTATATATCGACCAACTAAAGAAAGATGCAACTTATCCTCGTGCCTTTTTCACAGCCGAAACGTACCACGCCCTTCTGCTCACAACTTACTCGACTGCTTGCTGCATTCGCTATCTGGTAGCTGAGGATAAGTTCTGTTTTGTACTAACGCGGAAATTCAGCAGTGACCCAATTGAAGCGCTGTTTGGAACCCTGAGGCGGTCACTGGGATGCAACGACCAACTTGACGTGCGGCCGGTACTCAGGACTAGAAAAAGTCTTGAAGACGGGAATTGCCGCGACATTTGAACACAGCAACGTACTATATCATGAGAGTCACCACAGCACTGGACTTAGGACTGCAGGGCTATGTGCACTTGGGAGGAGCGATGAGCTTCCAGAGGCTGCTTTGGAAGTCTTGGGACGCTTAGACGTGCAGCATGTCCCTGCTTCTCTACCTACATCGCAGCTGTCGACCACGTTCTATGTAGGTGGCTACATCGCTCGTGTGATAAGTGAACATATGGAATGTGAGCAGTGCTGTTTACTCACAACCAAGCCATCTACTATATCCATTCGAGAAGTTCAACCAAGAACACGACCGTGGTGGGCTGCTTTACCCATCTGACGAATTACTCTGTCTTAGGCTGCGGCTGTTTGTGGAGACAAGCTTAAAAGAAAACCAACGACTTCAAAATCCATTGAAAAATCTGACCGATTCAGCTGTTACAGCCATCTGTAAATCAAGGTTGCTGAAGTGCCCTGTCAGTGACAGCAGTCACCGTGAACATTTTTCTCTACTTGTGGCAACTACATTCATCAGACCACTGCTGGTGAACTACGCCTCTTTGATAACAGACAAGAATGATTTGTATAAGCCGCTGTTTCGGCAGAAGCCACTTTCACGATAAGTCATGAACTGTAAAAGTAGTAAAACTGCTGTTGTGGAATGCGTAAATAAATGGTGGTGTCTTTCTTCTTAAATTTTGTTTTAGCGCAGCGTAGACTAGCATTGTAACTGTTCTACTACCACTGACGCTAGCGGAGCAGTCATGCAGTTTTTCGAGCCATGCCCACGTATCTTGAAATTGCAGTAACATAGCGTTGGTGTTACTGGCTAACAACTAACGTGATTTGTTATGCATAGAGGATGTCGGCCTCACAAGTAAATATAACGAATATGTACGATTCATGCTTAGTAGCAGTTATCCCGCGAGGGAATAACAGCGTTCCCATGCTCGCGCCGGCATTCCCACCAGTGCGCCTCGACACCTACGTCAGTGGCGCCCTCAGAGGCGGGAGCGGCAGCGCCGCGCAACTTTACTCGACGGCGCCGCTCTATAGTTTGCGCGGCGCGTTGACAGGCACAGAGAGTATAAAGGAGGCTATGGCCATAACCGCTGAGCCACCGAGGCGGCCGTTTTTTGCTTTCGAAGTTTACACAGTCAAATCTGCACACCCATGAAAGGTGAGACGGTTAATTTTGTATTACTCAGTAAATAACTTTTCATGCAATGTATCTTTAAACGTTTGCAGCAATTGCTTATTTCTTCACTTCGACAAAAAACCCCTCTTTAACATGAAAACTATCCTTGCGTCAATAGAGAAATATTCTAGGAAAGCCTAAAATTCGTCAAAATGAAACAGTTACACCTGGTAGCAAAAACAAAAGGTACAAATTTTAGAATAATGCCTCAAATATATTTTTGCCCGATCGAAACCAATGTCTTCATGATTATAATTTTTTTCTGATTGAGAACATTTTTTTCTCGCGAAAAACACTTTTTGATCCGGAAAAATTGAAACTGAGGTTCGAAGAAAGAAAATGAGTCAGTATCTGGCTCACAAACCTAGGTGGACACCCGAACCGCGGCGTAAGGGTAGGGATACAGGAGTGAATGAAAGAAGAAAGTGGTACCGCAGTGTAGGATATCGGAATAATTTCAACCGCTTGCGGACCTTTAGTGTGCCCTGACATCGGAAAGCACACGGGTGACTTTTGCGTTTCACCCCCATGGATACGTGGCCGCCGCGGCCGCTTCGAACTCGACCACTCCGGCCTAGTAGACGAGTGCCTTAACTGCTGAGCCACCGTGGCAGGCCAGTTGCTTTGAAGCGAAAAGCTTCACTACCAGCACCACAGACGCGCCTCGCGTGAGCCGTCGGAGCCTAGATTTGCCACAGCTGCGCATGCGCGAAACCGTGCAACGTCATGCGCGGCGCAAGTGGCCGCAGCCGCTCCGACTCCACCGCCTGACCATTCGGCGCAACCGCGGGCTACTGCGCATGTGCGCCGCCTCCTCACCACCGCTACTACTGTTGTAGGTGTTAGCAGCGCACACGAAACAAGGATGGACAGAAAAGGGAACGAAACACAGCGCTGACTTTCAACTGAGCATTATTAGAAAAATAAGCGACTTTTATACAAAGAATTTTTAACATGTGACTCAGAAGATGTCAAAACGACCTACTACATGTGCAATCCAAAATCACTGATACTCTAGATAAACCCTGATAAAGAACGCGATTGAAAACACTGAGGAATCCTGTGAAGGCATGAAAGGTCAAACAGATGAAACGGGTTAGATGTTTGCTCCAGGGAAATGTTCGGACTGAAAGCCTTTGACGCCATTAGAGGAGTGTTCTTTGAAGATTCTAACGTACGCTTGACAAATTTGAAGCAAACAGCCAAGAAATTCTGTGAGAGGCTGAACCTAATCCGATTAGTTCATAGTATTGACAGCTCCAAAATCAATAGCCTTCATTTCATGTTTTGCGCTGAGACTCACAAGCTCGATTGCCCATTCAGTGTCATTGTGTCAGAAACAGGTTCATGGCATAAAGCCATTCACAATTCCTGCAAGAAAAGCTAAAGACCATCCCTATTAATGTTCCTTTCCAGATTAAGAGCTCGAGAGAAGGGATGGGGTTTCTGGAAGGCCAGGATAGCAAGAACATGCAAGCATGTTCTATAGATATTAAGGATTTGTGTTACTCTCTTCCGCAGAGGGAGTTACATTTAAACCTTTAAAATAGCATTGACAAATTTGGCTCTGTAGCTTTCGAGAATGCAGTTGGGATGAGTGTCAAGTCGTTTTAGAAATCCTTACTTTCTACCTTGGATCCACTTACGTAACTTGGAATAACGAAATATATTTGCAAAAACAAGGTGTATGCATAGGTTCCTGCTTGGCGCCCATCCTCAGTGACCTTTTTTAGGCCATCTTGACAACATGTTGATGTGTCACCTGGCAGAGTTCAACGCCGTAAAAGCGTTCGGATATGTAGATGATTATTGAATTCTTTTTGATGATAGCAATTATTCTTTTAAGGCAGATGTAATGCAAGCATTGTTAGTCTTTCAGACATTGTCCGAACCACTCGAGTTAACGCACGAGCTGCCGACTAACGACACAATCCGCTTCCTAGATTTAAGTATCATGTGTACGAGAGATCATATTTGCTGGACATACGATCCACGAGGCAAAACAAGTGTCCTCCCGTTCAACTCGGCACATTCCAATCTAGTAAAACGTTCCATTATTAACCTGCGCCTGACGAATGTTTTGCACAAATCCTGTCCACATATCATGTAGCGCAGTTTTTATCAACAGACCGCGAGGTTGAAAGAAAGTTGTTATCCGGAGCAGATCATCATCTCGGTGGCGGAATGAATCTACCGGGAAGTGAAAAGTAAAAGCAAGGGAGGTGCGAAAGCATCGGATGAGAGTGAACAGAAACGAAACCTCGTTGTAGTACCTTATTTGCACAGCATCTCCCACAATTTGAAACGCGTAGGCAAAAAAGTGAAGTTGAGAGTGCTGTTTTCAGCACCGGAAAAGCTGTCAAAGCTTTACAAGCTTACTCAGACGTGTGGTACACCACGTGTGCAGTGCTCAAAAAAAAAACACCGGACTTCATTTCTACCTTGTACTAAAGGTGTTGTGTATCATATTCCGTTAAGCTGCGGGAAAGTTTATATGGGACAAACGGGCCGATGCCTTAACGACCGTCTCCGAGAACACAACAATGATTTTGACCATCTGCGCAAGAGAAACATACGAGAAGAAAATCTCGCTATGCACTACAGCGAATGCAATAAGTGCATACCACGGTTCCAGGAAACTACGATTTTAAGTAGAAGCAACGATCAGACCAGGAGGGAGATTCTCGTAGCAAAAGCCATAGAACAGAAAGGCAGAAAGGGGACATGTGCGTCAGCGCTGGGTCCGTAGAGCTCCTGGATAAAGAACTTGGATTCTTGCAGGCTGCAGGTGAGCACCTGTAAAGTTGGACATTCTTTAACGGGTGTATTATGGGTGTTATGCTGTTTTGGTTAATGTGTTTTTATGCCGTTTCAGTCCTGTCTTTTGTCATATTATTTACGTTCACCTTTTGACAACGGGAGCCCATATACAGCTTCACCCTGCTTTTGCATTTTGGTATCAAAAAAATTTTGACAGGGTTTTTCATTGTTGTTTCTTCACTGATGTAGATCACGACATGATTTAGATGGTTTTAAGCGGCGCGTGTCTTATGAAAAAAGATGGGCGTTGCGCAAATCTAGCCCGTTTCATCTGAGTGACCTTTGATGTCTTCTCAGCATTCCTCAGTGTTTTAAATCACGTTCTTTAGCAGGGTGTTGAATATTATCGGGGTCGCAGCGGAGCCCGAGAGCAAGATGACCAGCGTGGCAGGCTTCTAGACCGACCGCGGCGGTTGAATTTCTTTGGAGGAGAAATTCGAGGCCCGTGTACTGTGCGATGTGAGTGCACGTTAAAGAACCCCAGGTGGTCGAAATTTCCGGAGCCCTCCACTACGGCGTCTCTCATAGCCTTAGTCGCTTTGGGACGTTAAACCCCATAAACCAAATCAAACCAAACCCGAACTGCCCGTGCCGGGCGTGCGCTCCGAGCACGCGCTGTGCATCTTTATTTTCCTCTATCGCGGGAACGCCGATCTCAGCGCCAGCGCTTTATAGAGTCGCCGGGCGCAATAAAGGTTTATCTAGAGTATCAGTGATTTCGGATGGCACATGTAGTAGGACGTTTTGACATCTTATGAGTCACATGTTAAAAATTGTTTGTATAAATGTCGCTTATTTTTCCAATAAAGCTCAGCTGAAAGTCGGCGCTGTGTTTTGTTCCCTTTTCTGTCCGTCCTTGTTTCGTGTGCGCTGCTAACACCTACAGCATGAAAAACCAACTATCCCAAGAAAAGACGATTCTGAGCTACTACTGCGCGCTCGCCTCCTCGCCACTGTTTGATTTTTCGTTGCAGCCGCGTGTTTACCACAGTTACTACGCATGTGCTAGGAGGGCTATATACCGCGCTTGCCTACACCGTTATCGTGGTGCCCCCAGTGCATTGTGCGCGAACTGCGACAGCCATGACGTCAAACGAAGCATAACTGCAGCTTTTCGCTTGTATGTCCAGGCTTAACCAGAGCTACGCCACTGCAAATTTTTTATCCTTTCTTTTTTGCTTTCAGGCAATGGCGGTGAAAAACTACAAGATTGCACTTGTCTGCATATGAGCTGAAATGCGAAATCATTTCGATTTGCTTTTACTCACGCCATTCCTCATTTTCTTTATCTTTGTTTCATTTTTACCTTAGCTTTTTATTTCTAATTTCATTCCATTCAAGTTTTTGTTATTTTGACATTTTTTCTTCTTTTTATTATTGTTTTCTTCATTTTATTACAATAAAGTTGCTTATCAACTCTTGGTTATTCGTCTTTTACATATTGTTATTATTATACAACTTATGATTGACAGTTCGGGTGGGCAACCTCCGTCTACAACTTCCGTCCACGCCACTCATGAACCAAACAAGAATGACGCCTTTAAAAATACGACGCAACTACCAGACGGTAATCACAGACATATCGCACGATCTAATCTCTAATCGCCCGTTGTAGCATATAGCATGTAGCATTTAGCATGTAGCGTTGTAGCCTGTGCAATGAATCCCTGTGACCAACCGTGACCGTCTGGAATTACCAATCTTTGTCAATAATCTTTTATTATCCCTCAAATGCAATTTTTATAACTAATCAAGACTAATATGCTGAACTCTACTTCCCACCATAGCATGCTCGATGCAGTAAAACTGGTCAAAATTTCTCATTATTTATTTTATGGAGCAGCTTCAGAACCTAAACAGGTCTAAAAGTGCGTCATTTTTATTTTAGATATCTAAGTAATAACACGCATGTGCCTTTACTTCAAGGTACAGTTCGTTTCTATACAAAAACCCTGTTCATGGTGTTTAACTCATTTTTGTGGAGAACTTGTACAAATACTCCATCTCACTTACAGAGGAGAGAATGAAACACCCAGGGACGTTTTCTTCATCTCCCTTCCCTGGTTCAGGAAGTGCTGGAATCCGGCTCTGTAGGGTTCAGTCACGCCATTGTTTTCTTCGTCGTAGAGAGACTCGAAGAAGAGGAAGTCGCACACTCCGTCCTCGGGAACCACGCTGTGGGCAGTGAACCTGCTGCTCACGGTGCACAGCAGTGGAGCAGCGAGCATTGGGTCCGAGCCTGCGAGTAGAGCAGCACTTAGTTCCCCACAGGGAATATCCACCGTAGCCAAATCACGCAATGATACTAAGTCGTTTTTAATGTGCTGAAGTCATCGCCGCGGTTATGCGGCTGCCTGTGCTCGAAGACTCAAAATAACGTGGAGATCCACCAAGGACTAAAATAGCAAGAGCGATATTGTAAGGCGCTCATCTCCAAGTACTCGAAATAAGAAAATCTCGAATTTCGCTTTATTATGAACATTGCCTTATTCATTACGTGTGGTCTGTGGTGTGTCTGAAGGGGCTGCAACAGTGCACTTTAAAAAGCCGTCTCATCCATCGTTATTCGAAAAACACTAGGTGTTTCCCTTTCATTCGTGACACTGCTTTCTTCAACAGGTCCTTGGCAATTTATAAATAAGTTTTATTTGGCTAAGTATATGTACATGAGCTTTATTTGTTGAATGTGAAAAAAGGCCACTCTTCTTCACATAATGCAAAAGGAACGAGCTGAGTAAAGCCCGCAGCACACTACGTACAGTGATGATGCGCGCAATGTGAGAGTGCACATCCGGCCAAAGGTGGGTGGCAGTGACTATATAGAAACCTTTTCTGCTTTGCGGGTTTTCCTATTTCAAAAACGTGTTACACAATAGAATACACGAATCATGGCGCTATATTTTTCAATGACCGCTAATTGATTTGTAATTTTAATTTCTTCCCTGATGGTTTGGTGTCCAACTGAACGATGGCTGTAACACATAGTTGACCTTAAGATCATGTGAGGCACGAAGAAACTGGCAATGTACTAGCTCATGATGCGTCCTTTATTGTCATTCCAGCTCTTGAATAACGCAAATGTAAGTCCTACAGAGAAATGAATTTTCCATGTCAGCGTTTATATTGCCTTTTTTGTGCCTGTCGTCACCTAAAGGTCACCTACACATCACAGTCAGCTTTCGGCTGATGAAACCGCGACCGTAACAGCATGGGAGAAGGAATTAATTATAAATTATTTAGCATCCGTAAGAGATTACCACGCCATGATCGTTGTATTCAAGAGTCGAAGGCATATTTCAAAGAACAAAACACGTACGGAAAATGTAAGTGTCTGTAGTCCTTTAAGGCAAAGACCCTCCCGCTACCTGCGGCCGCACTTCTATATTGAAAAAAGAAAACACAAGATGAGAAGAAAATATAGCCAACAGGGAACTAGCGTTAGACCTGCAATCTGAGGGCCTTCTTTGGTGCGGTAAAGCGAGACGAAGGCAGCTCGCTCGCGATAGGCAACAAACGCAAGCAGTGTGGAGGAGCCTGCAAAACGGAGCGTGCCCGTCCACATCATTTTGCTGTCCATCTGCTGTGCCTACTGTTGCCTGCTGTCCTGCACCTTCAATATACGGCAGCTGTTCCATAGGTGTACCACGTGTCTTCACCTACGTACATAAAGCCTCTATAAGCGTCTCTCATAGCCTTAGTCGCTTTGGGACGTTAAACCCCATAAACCATAAACCATAAAGCCTCTATAATGTAAAGGAGTGCTAGGCCTTCGCATAAACAGAGCCGGAGACACTAGGTTGCTGCCACTAGGAAAGAAGTTACGAGGGAGGCATGCCATTCTACTCTGAGAAAGGGATCGATAAGCTAGGCCTGCGACTCCCGGACATTGTAAGATCGTAGCACATTGCACGGCGATTTTCCCCTTATCTAGTCGGGAAACCAGAGGTACTTTTTCACCTAAAAGCTTCACTACGTGGGTCAGAGTCGAGCTTCGCGTGAGCCGAACTGGTGAGTTATGGGCATGCTCAAAACCAAGTGAGGTCACGCGCCGCGCAGATGGCCGCTCCTCGCCGCTGCCGCAGCCGTCGCCTGACCATTCGGCGCAGCCGCGCGCTACTGCGCATGTGCGTCGCCTCCTCGCTGTCGCTACAACTGCACGCTTCGCCTCCTCGCCCACCATTTGAACTTTCGTTGCAGCCGCGTGTTGCCCGCGTCGCAGCCAGCCACCCTACTCTCCGCATTCCTGCGGGCAGTTCTAACCGCGCCGATTGGCGTCGCCTACTCCGTACAGGCAGTGTGTGGACGGCCGAATGCTCCCAGTGCATTGTGCGCGAACTGCGACAGCCATGATGTCAAACCAAGCATAACTAAAGCTTTTCCCTTGTATATCCAGGCTTAACCAGAGCTTAGCCACTGCCTAATTGTAGACAAGAGAAGGTGTAGAGGAGGTCGAAGCCGCCAAATGGGAGGACTAAGCCCCAGTTGGAGAGATATAACCGAGTGGCCACGAGACTAACGGAGGAAACCCCACGGGCAAGACAGCAGAGCATACAAGCCAGCGCGCCATCAGTTTTACCTCGAGTAACTCACAAAACTGACAGCCTTAGGGCTATTCGGAATGGGAAAAAGCAACAGGGGGTGATTTATACACCATCTCACGCTCATATTGTCAGGTGGCAGGAACGGCAGTTCGCTGGAGAGGGAGATGATGCGAGTGGCTTCAAACGAATCTCTACTGGGCTTACTTCCACTGAAAAGGAAAGGACGAAGACAGCGCCGGCCATAGAAACAGAAGAGCTGTGCTGTGGTCGAACAGAATGCCTGGGGCTGTCAACCGCACTGAATGTTATTTTGGCAAAGACCTTCTGATATACGCCACATTAATCTCTGAAAACGCAGAAACAGTTTGCGCGCGGCTGCAACCATTCGAGATAAAGGTGCTCACGCCTTAGCTGCGTGGCGGCTGCTTTAAGCTTATAAGGACACTGCAAAGCTTAGCGCCATTGCTCCGCTCTTAAGGAAGCGTCAGCCTGACGCGTTATCAGGAAGGAAATGTGGGCAAAAACCACCGCTCTCAATGAGAAATTCGGGAAAGATTTAAAATCCGGCTTAAGGGTATAACGCAAAAGCGCTCAACGCTTCGTTCATTGGCCTGGCGTCCTCTTTTGCAGATCTCTCCGCACACACGGACAATGTATGAAAAGGCAAGCAGGGCTTCCTATTAGTAAAGTCCAAAGATAGTGCGTCGCTTAACGAGAATTAGCGTGCTTGACACGGGATTGATGGGGCGCGGATTCGTTCATCTTATGCCAGTTTTCAGTACAAGCATTTTGTTACGCTTTTAAATGGCATAATCACAATGTCTTTACGTTTCGACCGTGTATATATAATTGACATGCTATTTTTTCACTTCTGAAATCCGCCGCTAACGTTCGATGCAAATACCTTTTCGATCAATCGGCATCGTCTCGCAAGGACGGCGGCGGCGCCTCCAGGTTGAATGCTGAAGAGGAGCCTCAACGATCTTACGTTAGAACATAAAGACGCACCCTTATTAGTGTTAGAGTGGTTGCTCTAATCAAAGCAAAAGTTGCTCACCATTGCGGGTTGTTTAACCTTAGTTTAACCCTGAGAGGCAAATCAGCACATTTACAGATTGACCTTGACAGATTTCGACCAAAATCAATGTGTAACCAAAATTGTGCATGCTTGACACAGCGGCAGCCTCCAAATTTGTCCCGGGCCATTGCCAAAAAGGGTATCACTCAATCTTCAGTTATAACCATGTTTGAACCCTGCCTAATGTATTGAGTAATACTGCTATGTGCTTCTAGAGGACGATGCAGTGTTTTGAGAGCGACGACTACACCGTGGTGCCCTCTTTTTATATTTTGTGAATGGCTCCGCTTCCTAAGGCCTTCAGCCTTTGGCCTTGGCCTTTGCCGTCACGTAACGTTTGGTGGAGTTGAGAAATCTGATGTCGGGCACGAAGTTGGGTCTTCGCAGTGGACGACAACTCCTCACCATTACCATGTCTACTGAATCCTCCCTATCTCCGCCAACACCGCAAGCCATCGTCCTGGCTCACTCCCGCGAAGAAGGCACATTCTGCAGGAGCGGCGATGTTGATGTGGACGGCTGGCTCGCGCTTATGAACACATCAGAACCCATAACAGATTGGATACGACGCTGACTCTAGCATATGTGATACTTTATCTGACCGGCACTGTGAGGGTGTGGTTTGAACATGAAGATGACCGGACATTGTTTGACCTCTGTCGGCAGAAACTGTGTGGCCTGTTCGTCAAACGTGTCGGTTTTTAACTTGCTGCCAAAGGTTCTCGTGTCTTGCACCTAACGTCTTGAGAGCCTTACATCCCTTACATTCAGGACGTCCTGGCGTTGTTCATTTTAATCGACAAAGACATGTCCAAGGCAGATAGAGTTGGCCACCTCTTAAAAGGTATTGCCGATGACGCTTTTAATTTCCTGCTATACGGTAGCTTATTTTCTGAAGGTGTGCCGGCACTTCAAGCAGGCGAATCACAGGTGCATTTCCTACCGTTTCGACGAACTGCGAACACCACTGCCAGCTCCTCATGTCATGATCTACTAACGCTGCGGCAGCCTTTGGACCCGGCTTACTTAACCCACGTCGTGCGCCCGAACTGGAGACGATGGCGCACACTGTCTCCACCAAGGGACTGCCGGATAGCACCTTGGCCCTCATCCAGGCCGTCTTCTGCCAGGAGGTTGCGAACATAGCCGTACCTTCTGCTCGTGTCGTGGACAACGTTAATTCCTCCAGTGGTCGTGGCTGCCACTTCTACTGCCAGCTTCTTGCCTCGCTACCGGTATCGCAACCCTGATGAATAAAGCAGCCCTGACGATCGCCCTGTTTGTGTTACGTGCTCGAGCGTCGGACTCATCTCCCGTCACGGCCGCAGTCGTAGGTCTATGCCACCTCACTCCTCCTTCCTCGATCGGTGTAGCTACTATGCCCCGCGTCGTTACTCAACGCGTCCGGAGCCCCTCCGTGACGAGGCCGCTCCGCTAGTTGGTGTGTCCAGCTGTTCACCTTCCCCACAAGGCCGCTACTGCCATTCTTCTCTCATCCGCTGCTACTCATCTCAGTCCAGCTCCCGCCACTTCTCGGAAAACTAAATGATGCAGCCCCTCGAAATGACGCTGCATCCTTCACATGGCCTTGAAATCCTCTTTGGACACTCGCTCCCCAAAGTAATCTCCTGAATGCTCTTGTGGATGTGTCCCGGTCACTGCACTCATTGATATCGGCGCTTACGTGTCTGTACTGGGCAAGAAAGTTTGAACGTGGGGCACCACGCCCACCATTCACGTTGCCGATAGTAGCACTGCTGCAGTGACTGGAACGTGCACTGCGCAAGTCAGCATTGCCGGTCGTCATGTCCCAGTTCTGTTTGCCACAGTCCTCACCAGCTGCCCTCAAGACGTGATCCTTTACTTTCTGACTGCCTATTCAGCCCTTATTGAATATTCCTTTGACCACTCCTCTTGCTCCCCTCGCCTTCCCTTCCAGGAGTTTGTTCGTTTTTAGTCTGAGGCTGCAATCTGTATTCCTTGTCGGCTTGTGCCCGTCCCTGATGAAGACTACGTTGTTTGCCCCATCATCGCCCTGATACGGCAGCGTAACGTTGTCTTTCCCAACACAGTTGTCCATATCACCCAGAACTGCAGCTACCATCCTGTTCTAAACTTCAGACTGAATCCTCAAGTTCTTACTGCCAGCATTTCACTTGCTGACCTGTCCCCTTTGACCGAACGCAGAGTTTCTGCCCTAACTCCTGCCCTAGCACTACATGTTTTCAACGCTCCAGCCTCGCCACCCTCTCGTGATAATCCTATCTCCAAGATAAATACGAACGATCTGTGCCCTAAGGATTTAACGGCCCTTTATTACCTATTGTCTTTATGCAGCGACCGTTTCGACTTTGGTGGCAGTCCTTTGAGTCAAAGCTCTGTTGTTAACCACGAAACTAGCACCTAAGATGCCCACAATATTCACAGACAACTCAATTGGGTCTGTCTCTCTCTCTAAGCGCCGTGTAATCCAGACGGAGGTGCGCAAGACCTTCGAGCCGAACATTATCGAGCCTTCGAGTAGTCTATGTGTGCCACCTGTCGTCCTTGTTAAAGTAGAATCAAACCTGGAAGTTCTGTGCCGATTTCGCCCTGTAAATACCGCCACGAAAAAAAAAAAACGTCTAACCCCTTCTCCGAATCTGTGACTCCTTCGACTCCTTGTAAGGCGCCAGTCACTTTTCCTCCATCGTTCTCCGTTCCGGATATGGGCTCCGTTAAGGATATTGGCATATATATGTTGAACGGGACCGTGAGAATACCGGCTTTGTCACCCCGGACGGTCTGTATAGAGTCTGCCTTTCGGACTCTGCAGTGCCCCTGCGACCTTCGAGCGCATGCTGGACTCGCTCCTGCGAGGCTTCTTCGGTCACTTGGTCGATTCTATTGAGGTCTAACCCTACTCGCGATGAAGTTCGCGCCGTGAGGTCCTTCTCCACTCCGCGTTCCTCGAGTGGTGTGTGCAGTTTCCTCGGGCTCTGCTGATATTTTCGCCGGTTCATCGATAACTTTGCGGACATTGCTCGGCCTCTTACCACGCTCCCCTGAAGGCCGTACCGTTCTCCTGGGGGCCCGACCAAACTACCGCATTCAGAACACTTATCTGTGCCGTCATCGCTCCACTTGCCTTGGCTCATTTCAATTCGTCAGCACTCACGGAACTTGGGACCAACGCGAGTGGCCATGGCATTGGTGTCACACTTGTTCAGTGGCATCGAATCATCTTCGCCTCATTGCGTACGTTAGCCGCCTCCTTTCTCAGCCAGAGCATAATTATTCTATAACCGAGAAGGAGTGCCTCGCCTTCCTTACTTGTTCGGCCAGCCCACCTCTGTTGTAAAATATCATAGCGCCTTGTGCTGGCTATCTTCCCTGAAAGAGCTTCCTGTCCGGCTTTGGCGCTGGGTACTGCGCCTATACGAACATAGACTTTCTGTCGTTCATAAATACGGCCGCTTGCACCAAAACGCAAATTGCTGGTCACCTTACCCTTCCTTCGCCTTCCTCAAGCGGATGTGAGACTGGCACCTGCGTTTTGTTCATATCATATTATATTGGTTCTAAGGAAAGGAAAAGAGGATGTCTCTCACTCATATCTCGGTGGACATCCAAACCACGCCGTTAGGGCTTTAAGAAAAATAAAATGAAAATTGGTTTTTAAGGTAAGGAAATACGCCTGTCTCTCATATCTCGGTGTAGACCCGAAAGGAACCGACACCCCAATACGTCTCTAAAGCAATCTTCCAAGACATTGTATTCACTAGACCCGGCTTTGTTTGTTCTAAACGATACAGCGGGTGGTGGTGGTGGAAACAATTTATGTACAGATACACTACAGGAAGTTATGCCTGAGGGGACCCAGAGGGGGCCAGCCCCAACAAGTACTAGGTGGAGGTCCTTAGTTAGGGACCCCAGTGGCGTCGGCCGCCGCCCGGACTCGCGCGACCAAGGACCATTGGGCCTGCAGGTCAGAGCAGCCGAGCAGGGTCGCCTCCCAGTCCTCCCGGGTTGGATTGGGGTGAGGGGTATAGCAGGGTTGGAAGGGCAGGCCTACACCATGTGGTAGATGTCCGAAGACTTCTCCGCACAGTGTGGACAGCTGCCCAAGAAAGAAGGGCCGAAGTGTTTGAGAGCTCCTAGGCAAAGCAAAGTAGTAGTATACACGCGAACCAGAAGTCGCCCCTCGGCCTTTGAGACACCTTTACACGGGCCGGGATAAAGGCCGTGGCCAGATTGATATAGGAAAACAATGTTTTTGAAGGAGTAACCTGGAGTGAATTAGAGTGCCTGATAGTCGGGGTGGGAGGGGAATGTACGGTGAGAGAGCGCGCGGGCGGCGGCGTCAGCTGCCTCAGTTCAATCAAGGCCCACGGAGCAAGAGCCCAAACGATACGCAGGTGAGCGGGGTCCCCGGTGTAGACGCTGTTTTGGAGAATGCAGTAGGCTGGATACAATACCCAGCCCTGCTCAACGTTCCGACATGCCCCTCGCGAGTCGCAAATATTTGCTTTTGAAATGAGATCAGATGCAGCCAACGCAATGGCGACCTCCTTCGCGTGTGTTGCGTCACGTGCTCAGAAAGTAAGCCCGTTCACTGTTTTGGATTTGTTTACGACTCCGGCCGCGTACCAAGCACCATGGTGGGGTCCGGAGGCATCCACGAAGAATACACCGGGTTTCGATCCATAGTGGCGGGCCAGGGCTTCCACCCGTGCCAGGCGCCGGCCATTATGGTCCTCACGGTTAATGTTCGCGGGAAGAGGGCGCACGTGGACGGATCATCTCCACTGGGATGGAATACGTACGCGCTCTTCTATGAGAGTGGTGTGTTGGATGCTTAGTCGGGCAAGGAGGCGGTGACCGGAGGATATCTTGCAGAGACGTGTGTATTGGTTGGTCAAGTGGGCTACCTGGAGCTCGCGAAATGTGTTCACCATGTCCAGCCCCAGGAGGCGCTTGTTTTAAGTGTTCGCGAGGAGGTCCACAGCCCGCTTAATAATTTTGCGGAGGACGACTTCGAGTGAATCCTCGTCTTTCTTCCGCAGGTGGAGGTATGGAGTCGAATATAGAATTCGAGTGGTTACAAATGCATGCGACAGCCGCAAGGCGTACTTACATCGTAACCCCCCGCGCTTGTTAGAAACCCGGCGGACCAAGCGGCCCACCTGCTCCCCCACATGACGGAGTTTGGCCAATCTTCTTTCTGACCGCCTGTCTTGATGTATAAAGAGCCCCAGTGCCCGGACTTCGATATTTTCAGTGATTGGACCTGTCTCAAGAGACAATGAAATTTTGGCTGTGCACTTTGGTGAGGGGAGTCTGTGCACAAATTCAGACTTTTGGGTGGAGCATTGGAGGCCCCAGAGGCGAGCATAACGGTTAACGGTTCACTATGGTCGCCCCCTCCTGCAGGTTAGCCTCAGTGTCTCCAAGGCAACCCTGTGCGCCCGCAGGGTGATGTTGTTGAAGATTTGCGGGGTCGCAGCGGAGCACTAGAGAGAGACGACCAGCGTGGCAGGCTTCTAGTTCCGGACTGCCCGTGCCGGGTGTGCGCCCCGAGCACGCGCTGTCCATCTTTATTTTCTTCTAGCTCGCGCTGTAACGCCGATCTCAGCGCCGGCGCTTTATAGCGTCGCCGGGCGCTATGGGGCCCCCCGCCTAGACGGAACGTCGAAATGGGGACTCGGTTGAAGAGATGAGAGAATGAGTGTCCAATAAGTTCATGTCAGGGACCGGGAAGAGCCGTCGGGTGGAGGGCGCGGGCTCAGGTGGACGAGCCTGGCTGCTGCGCAACGGGCGAATGATGCAGGGTGACGAGCTGACAATATACATCGGGGCAGGGAAGGCCATTGACGGGCCGTCACCGACTGCAGTGCTGCCCGCTGACACAAGTGTCGTCGGTGTTGGAGCATTGCAGCTGATGTCGATGGGAATCTGACGCGCCGTGTACGCGGTCACAAGCACAGGAGCGGCCGAAACGGCAGCATGGACTGACAGCAGCTGTGGTGGGACCGTCGACAAAACGGTGACAGCTGTGACGATGCCGGAGAAAGTTGCTGGGCTCAATGCCAGGTGATTGGGTGAAGCGAGAGTGGCAGTCCAAAGCAACTGGCCAGTGGTGATTCGCATATGGGCGTGGTCGGCGGTGGGTGGCTGCAAGAAGGTTGTGGCAGTTACAGGCCATACAGCTGAGACTGCTACATCAGGCGGCTTGCTGGGAGCAAAAGACAAAGCTTTTGGATGGACAACTGCCGCACTACTCGGTGTGGGTAGCTGGACCATTCGCTGCTGAAGGTGGCTCAAGTCAGGCACCAAAACAGACGCTTGCTGCGACAGTGTCGAGCTGCCAGGGTCAGAATCCGAGAAGCGGTTGACCGTACTGAGGGATTGTGGTGGGGAATCTTGGGCAGGCGGTGTGGCCGCCGGGGTAGTGGAGCTGGTATGTGGCATATGCTGCGGTGGCGGCAATCTCACTTCGCCTTTAGCACGATCGCTCAGGTCAGTGACTGACAGCTTTGGCGGAATGAGCGATGAGGCGGCAGGTGAGCTTTCGGCTGGCAGTGATGCTACGCAGGAGGTTACAGAAGTTGGCGGAATGGGGCACTCGTCGAGGAAGAGCGCGACTGACGGCGGCACTATTGCAGATGAGAGAAGTTGCTCACCGGGCTGTGCCGTAGACGCTGTATCGTCCTCTTGGGAGGCGGTATGGCCGGAGGCGTTGAACAAGGTGGCGCGAGGTGCATTTGTCGCTGAGTTCGCTGACGTGGCAAACCGCGGTGGGCCAGGCACCTCATCGAGCTGCTGAGGGAATGACTGCGGACTTAGGGCCGTGGAGTCGTCGCACAGTGCTGCTAGCGAAACCGGAGTAGCAAGATGTGCTGCCGGAAGAGATGCGGTAGCGTCTGGTGCGGTCGGTGCTAAAGAAGCCGGGCCGGAGACGCTGGACGGGAGTGGCGGCGATGCGGCGAGGGGCTGCTGAGGCGGGCCGGGTTCTGATGAAGGCTTCGTGGGCGCGAGTGAGGCCGGTGCAGGGTCAGAGGTTGGCGGCGGCGAAAACGGGTCCGTTGCGTCGTAGAGCGGCGGCGGAACGTAGTAGGCGCCGAAGTCAGCCAAGACGGCCGCACGCAGCTCATCGTATGGCCGGCCGCCGAAAGCAGAGTAGGTGAGCCGACGCAGGAGGTCGGGCGGGAGGATGTCGCAAAGGACTGCGTGTTTGAAAGGCTGGATGGTGATGCCGTTCAGGTACATCGCAGCCTCCAGTTGGGCGAACCACCCGCCGACGCCTGCAGGCCGGAACGCCGGGAGCGGCGGGTCGAAACTTGGGTGCTGCCAGTTCGCCATGCTGGAACACCGCTGAGATAGAAGGCACGGTTCGCCAGGTCACCACTGTTGAAGATTTGCGGGGTCGCAGCGGAGCACCAGAGAGAGACGACCAGCGTGGCAGGCTTCTAGTTCCGGACTGCCCGTGCCGGGTGTGCGCCCCGAGAACGCGCTGTCCATATTTATTTTCTTCTAGCTCGCGCTGTAACGCCGATCTCAGCGCCGGCGCTTTATAGCGTCGCCGGGCGCTATAATGTAATCGGCTTAGACCGCATGCTGCACTCCGGCGCCAGTGCCCAGCTGGGCCGGTAGGAGCAGCATAGGCACATTGATTACCAGGGGAGAGGGCATCGCTCCAAGGTACTCCTGGTTCTTAAATGAAAAGGGCCATGTTCCTTATCCTTGAAAGATTGTCTGTGGGTCAAAAATTGCCGAATACATTGAAAGGTGTTTCTGCCGCAGTTAGTTTTAGAGAGGTGGGTGATTATGGTCTTGTGGGTAACGTTGTTGAATGCTCCCTTCAAATCCAAGGCGAGTACGATCTTGTGATTGTGAGGACATTCGACGGGGTTGAGGACCGCAGGATTGAGTTGCAGCAGGACATCCTGTGCAGATCTTTGCGGGCTAAACCCGAACATGGGGTCTGAGAAAAGGTGTTTGGATTCCATAACTCGGACAGCCTGTCGCGCACTATCGTTATCATCAGTTTTGCCCACAGAGTAAGTCAGAGAGATGGGGTGGAGATTCTACGTGTTTATGGCCTTACCTGCTTTAGGAATGAAGGTGACCAGGGCGGTCTTTAAGTCGAAGGGGAGTGGCACTTCCCCAAGCCAGATTGAGTTAATGTAATTCAATAAAGACAGGTATGCCGGTTCGCGGAAGTTGGCTAACAATTTGAATGTAATTTTGTCCCGACCCGGAGCGGTACCACGTTTCATTCTTGCCAGGGGCGCCCTCAGGTCATGGAGCTGGAATGGTTGATCCAGCTCAACGTTCTTAGAGCCTGCATCAGAGTAGCCGGCCCGCGGGGGTCCTGGGTGGGGCACAAGTACTTAACCCGGAGCTCGTGCGCCAACTGAGTTGTATTGCCCTGAAAGCTGCGTATTGCTCGTTGGAGGTGTTTATGAGTATCCGTGCGTGTTTGCGTTGTGTCAATTAAGGCGCGAAAGAGTCGCCACGTGTTGCGGCTTGACATTTGCCGTGCGGCCGTACTGCATAGGGTCACCCAGTTGGAGTCGGCGAGTTGGGTGGGATACTCAGCCGCTCGTTGAGTGAGCTTGGCGATGCGAGGTTTATGTTTCCGGTTGTGCGTTAGCCGGCGCTACCGACTGACGAGACAATGCCGGGCCTCCCAGAGGTGGAGCAGGTGGTTGTCCACATGCGAGACCGCCTCTGAGAGCTGAGTTTCGGTTTCGGAGGAGCGAAGTCTAGACACCAATTGTTGTGACCAGAACTGGTAGCTGTGCTCATGTATGGGTGTGGCAGTGTTATATATAATTTTTCCTGAACTTGGTACAATCTGCGAGTCGGGCTTGTGTAGTTGGTCGCGCGAAAGGATGGTTCCTAATCGTAGCGTTTAGGAGGCAGTGGTCGTTGTGGAGGGTTTCCTCGGTGTGGCCTAGTCTGCATACTGAATGTTGCGGGTGAAGGTCAAATCCGGACATGTATCCCTAGTCACGTAGTTGCCTATAAGAGTTGGGTGGGCGGTGCCAGTGTGAAGAGTGTGGCCCAGCATTGGCGCAAGCTCCGTCAACTTGCGTCCCCGCTTCTCTTCACGGCAGTAAGCTCACATCCGAGCAGGAGCGTTGAAATCGCCCACAATTAGGAGGGGGTCCCGACCCGAAACTATCAGCGCGCGGCTAAAGAGGTCCGCAATTTCGGATTGCCGTATACATTGAGTATGTGTAACGGTGGATCCTGCTTGCGGAGTGGTAGGAGGGTCACCATTACATAGGAGTTTTCAAGTTGCATGTCTAAGTCGACCTGGTTGGCTGTATAATTTCTATGGACGCATAAACAAGACGAGGGGTCCCTGCTGAAACGTCGTATAATTTGTTAGCGTGGCTCCTTTCCCTGGCTCCTGGAGGGCAACCACGGCTGGCAAATGCTCAAAGCTTGAAAGGAAAAGCCGGAGGTCGGCCCTCTTGGTAATGGTACCTGATCCCCCAGTAGTTTCATTCAGTTATTGCAATAGGGGAAGCTGATTTGGAAAGGGAGGAGCGCCTACGCCGAGGGTGTCCCGCCATTATCAGATTTAGATGTGAGAGGTGCAAGTGAGGCTGCCCCCAAGCCAGATACCGGGGGCTGAAGCTCAGCAGCTATAAGAGGGCATCTGTCTTCGTCATCGTCGAGCTCATTGATTCGGCGGAACAATCCGGAGGGCCGAGCAGATACGTCGTTATGGGGACCAGCTCTGCGAGAAAGGCGGGGGTTAGTCGCGACGTGTTGACAGAGGGGATAGCCTCCACGGATCGAGCGATGAGGCTTTCCATAGCTCTCTCCAACAAGGTGTCAAAGTTGATATTAAGACGGTCTTGGAGTTCGGCAATGAAGGTTCCAGAGCCGGCTTCGCTGCCGTTTCGCTATCCATAGCCTCTGTGTCGGGGGCACTAGGAGGAGGGGGAGTTGTTTTAGCCTCTAAGGCTTCAATATTGGCAGGTAGAATCTCGTTTTGTGCTCGGAGAGAACCTACAAGGTTGTGGAGCTCAGCGTCAGCCGCCGAGCGAGGAGGAGGGGAGAGGGGTTGGGAGGAGGAGGCAACCCTGCCTGAACCACTCACTTGTTCGCCAATTTTGACGGCGCTGGCCCAGGAACCAGCCGCGCCATTTTTGCCTTGGGAGTGGGCTTGCTTCTCCTGGTAGCCGTGTGGGGACGGTGGTTGCACTTGGCACCTCTTGACGTCCTTCCCGCTAGTAGGCGTCTGTCGTTTTGAAGCAGTGCTGCCGACGCTGCCGGGGCGACGTGGCTGCCTGTCCGTCACGCTGGATTTCCCGCCCTTCGGGGGCTGGCTTTCTGGGACGGTATTTCGTGGCATGGCCACCACCACAAACCGCACACTTGGGCATACACTCGTGAGTAGCCCGCACCCCCTCTCCTATGGGTGCCTGCTGTCCACACAGGCCACACTTATCTTGGGTTGGGTTCGGGCGAGAGTCTGCCCGATAGCCGACAGTTCCACACAAGCTGCAGGCCAGGAGGGAACGCGGCAGCATATCGCGTCTGCTAGACGTGTGGCCCTTCGGCTCCGTCACTGTCTGACAGGAGCCTCAACTCATGCTATCGGATCCCATCAATTTTGCTCCCTTTGTATCCGGCAGCATCATCGGCATCCGTGGACACCAATTTCATTTAGGGAGGGCCCAATTTTCCAAAATTTTAAAGTGTGTTTTCCTTCCCGCCTCCTGCACCAACGCTAAGTCTGACGGCTGCGGAGGCGTTCGGCTGCGAGAGAGCCGATTCTTTCGGTAAGATGGCAGAAACGCTTCTGCAACGCGGCTAGGACCCGGACGCCATGTCTTGGTCGACTGTTCCCGCCACTGTGGAACCAAATCGGCAGCCGCGGATCCGATCCGCCAAGAAAATCTTCTGGGGCTGCTTGAGCGCCGCTCCAGACGAGAGGCCAAGATACCGGCTAACGCCACGCCAACCACCGACAAGGATGCTGCTGCACGCCAAGCTCACGCCTCGCAAGCGGCGAAGGACTCAGGCCGAAAGCGCCGTAACCCCGTTACCAAATAGAGGCCCAAGCCTTCACCAAAATTCCACCTAGGCTACTTTGTCATCGTGATCAAGCCCCGGAAATCGTTGGCCATCCGAGACGCCTTTCAATATGGCGAGCTCGGTGCCGCGTTCGGCGCTTTCCTCCGGGCGCCTAAGGCGTCCGAGATGAGCCACCTTGTCTGCAGCGACCAAAATTTGATCCTCGTTAGCACCCGAAACGCGCGCGTCGCAGACCGCGTGCTAGGAGATTTTTCCATCATATCGGCCAAAGGAAATGTGCCTCTTACCGGCCATCTCAAAGAACATGAAGAGGACGTCTGCTATGGGGTCATTACGGTGGCCAACTATGAGACGTCTGCATCACTTCAACCTTGCGTGCCGTGGAGGAGCGGCACTCTACTATATATCCGCAAGTACGGCAACTCAAACAAGGCCCGGCTCACCTTTGCCGGAACGGTGAAGCCTGATACGTACAGTACAACTCTTAAATTGTCTAAGTGCAGCCATATTTGCGCACTATTCCGGCCATACAGCCGGCGCTGCGGAGTGGTTAGCGTGCTCGCCTCGCACTCCGGAGGCTCTGGTTAGATTCCCCAAATCGACCAATTCCCTAATCGATTTTATTTATTAATTAATGCATCTGGGAATTTCCTCTCACGGCTAACGCCGCCGACGCCGACTTTTCTGCGACACGGGGCCCTTAACGCTGTCGAGTTAAAAGGTGTGTCCAGTTTAGCCAGAGGATCGAGTCGCTGACCCGTTTCACCCTGAAGTTGTTCCGCTGCGGAAGCGACTGTAATGGATTTATTTTAAGGCTATCCCCCATAATTTGGCATGAGTCAAACATTACATTTTGCAGATTTAAGTTGAGCAGTCGCGGCTATTGCGAGCGACAGCCCATATCTCGAAGCATACAGGGCAGTAAAGCGCTTAGAAACATTACCAAACCTCTTGTTTTTGACGTCATCTACAGCGTTACTGACTAACTGTCCAACCTTAGGGTAACTTGTGGTGCCGGGGACAAATCCCTGGAATTGCAAAGGAGCAGAGCAGAGCAACAACGTGCCTCTCTGGCTTCGCCAACATAACCAAAGACGTTTGGGTTAGTGTCTTAGCCGAGATAAGCGGGGGAGGAACTGGGGTGTCTTTGTTGAATGAATTTACGGCATATCCTGGATATTGCATAAACATACCAAGAAAGAGCAGGCTACACTGACCTCTTCAGTCCTACCAGCCCACTTAGTGACTACTAGCACACGCCTCACGACTGGCGGCGGGAAGCGTGGACACAGTAAAAATCAGGCTGCACACATATTTAAGTCAGTCAATCATCCATTTTTCCTGTGTCAAAGCTGCAACCACTGAATCTACTACATAGGAATAGGCTGTCAACAGTTTGTCGCCATGCACCCTAATTGGGCGCTCGTCATCATCAGCGCGCATCATCAAAGAAAAGACGCCATCGTACCGGGCTCGCTCCAGTTTGTAGTGCTGTTGCTGAAACTTTTTCAAGAGGCGAAACAGGTATCTGTGAACGTGTATTTAAAGACCGTAAGAATATTCGTGTTGGTTGTGGCTATATCAAATGGCGGTACAAAGCGAATATGAAGACACATCGCAAGGGCGCGCAAGAATAGGATCAGTATAAAGGTTAAACGCCTGCGACTAATGAAGTTGTGTAGCGAGACTAGGGATCTCAAGCGCGTCAGTAGAATCAATAGAATCCCTATAATCGTACTTCGATCGCTAGCTTCTGCACCTCATCGTTTCGCTTTTACCACTTTTATGCGCTTGCTTTCTAGGTGTTTTTTTGTAATATTCTTCTGAGATTTTGCGTTTAACTGAAATGCAGGCGTCTGCCTTATATTACCGGTAGTTCTCTTAGGATTTACAGGCTTTATACTTTATTAACTCGTATTTTTTTACTGAGATTGGTAATCTGTTGTGTTTCTTTGATCATTCTTTATGTACAACTTCGGCTGGGTAGCCTATCAAGTAAAACTGATGATGATGGTAATGAACATTACATCCTCTCGCTTGGTGCCGGCTCGTGTTTGTTTTCCGCTTTTACGCTGTACCCATGCGGCTTACGTTTTGGAAGTTCTGTAGTCGTCGTTGTTGTCGCCTTCGTTGCCGTACTTGTCTTCAGCGTGGTGGAAGTTTGCGCTACCGTGGTACTTGTTGTGGACGCTGTGGTCGCTTCCTGGGTTGTACCCCGAGAGGTCTCTGTCGTCGTCGCTGGAATGATTGTTTCAAGTGGGGTCGTGGCCACCGTTTCCAGCTTTGTTTCAGATGTGGCAGGAAAGGAAACGCTTCCCGTAGTCGGTTGAACTAGGTCACCAGGATGCTCATTCTCAAAACCGTTCCCTGTCATACTGATAGTAGCGCTTCCATCGTCGCCATCAGTCTTCCCTGCAAGAAGGGAAAAAAAAAGTATTTTTTCCTCGTCGGCAAAAACCAACAAGGCACAAAACCGAAACCCATAGCTCGAAGTCGTTCAGCTATACGCTGCAGTAACAAAAATCCCAATAGAAGTACTTGGTCTCGTCGGCATAATATAGTAATTTGCTAGCCCATTGCTGAGATTCTAGAAGGCAAAACAAATCCTCTAGTAGAGCGATGATTCTGTGATCATTCTGAGGGATATTTTTTTTTATTGTGAAGCTTTTGCAAAATTTCTATTTCATCCCTGGTCTGTGAGCATCTCTTTCGGCATTCTGCATTGCGAGACCACCTCGAGGAGCGCTTCTGCGACTTCAACTGTGTCAATAGTTTTTAGCGAAATGGCATAAGTGTGTCTTGTCGCCATGTCCACCAACGTGATAACGTTGCGATTTCCTTTCCTCGAGTAGAAAGTTATAGGCACAATGGTATCGACTGCGACCCTCTGTAGTGGCATTCAAGTGGCAGGCAAAGTTCATGGTGGTACTTTCCCGACTTTTCTTTTCGGCATCGTTTTTTTTTGGCAGATGTCACAAAATTTGACACATCGCTTTACGTCGCTTTGGAGACCTGGGAAGTAAAAGTCCTCAGTTATTCTGTTCACAATGTTCTTGGAATCCTGGTGGCCAGCCATAATCGAATCATGACCTAGACGGATGACAGCTGTTCGCAGCTCTTTGGGTATTACTAAGTGGAGGACGTACCTTCCTGAGCCTAAATTACATTTTCTGCACTGCAGGCCACCTCGTATAAAAGACTGCATGGTAGTTCGGCATTTCCATCTTTCTTTAGAATTTCTACAACACTCTTGGAACACTCCGCCAGTCACGCGTTGCTTGTTTGCCCCTGCGCTATGCCCTCGTGAGTCACCTTCGGTATCTCTGCGGCAGGTACCTTCAATTTAGGTGTGTTTCCCTGCGCTACTTTTCCCGCTCTGGTCATTACAGCAGACGAAGTCTTTCGCTTGTGCGGCATCTAAACTGCCGCTGCCTTTGCTCGAAACTTCTTTCTTTGAGGCCTGGGCCTTGCTTCATGCTATGGGTCAAATCAGCATCGGAATCGTCAACCTTTCTTACGCCGTGATGTTTCCCAGCAGCTGGTCATAGAGTGGTTCATCTAAGCATTTTGCGACAACAGGTCCCGAATAGTACAGTGTATAAATGCAACTCATTGCCTCCTGAAGGTAGCGAACCGTGCTGTCAACCAGTAAGACTGATGTCAGTTCACCCGTAAGCTCCTGATCTTCAACCAGGCTTCATCTCACTGCGACAATGCTTGTGCCACTGCCTCTCAAAACGACGATGCGAACTCCATGAATATTACCCTCGAGTGCCGGCATCGACATCTCGCTGAGAGCTGCGTGCCTGGCTGTTTGACTTTCCTCCCTCTCACTTTCCGCCTTTGCGTCCTTTTCTCAGCATTCCCCGGCGTTCGTGTCAGCTTCCCTGGGTGTACGATACACGCGGCCTTCTCTAGGGCGTGACACCTGCATTCTTCTGCTCGGGGCCTCTTTTGTTGCAGTATTGGGTAGATTAACTGTGTCTGCCCTCTCCTTCCTCCAAACCTAGAGTCCATGGGTCCATGGCGCAGTACTCAATTGGACAGCTCAAGAAACATCTCGTAGGCAGCTTAAATGTGCCACTTTGCACTCCTCGCTTTACCGCGTCTGCATCGCAATCTCTACCGACGTCCTCTTTAAGCGTGCCCAGGTTTCTACGACCTTGGGCTTCTATGAACAGATATGTATACTCTCTGAATTCTTCCATTTTCTTGAACTTTTTCTGTTTTAGAAACACTGCCAACCTTGCAAAACATTACGAGAAAATTCATGATGAAGTTTAGCGCCAAAAACGAGGACAAAGTAGGAGTGAAGACACAACACGAGCGAGAAAAACTTACGAGAAAAACTTCTCTGCCGCCATCAAACCTTTCCTCCTTTGTACGTTTTTTTCTTCCCAGCCCATTTTCAGCCGTCGTACAAAGTAGTTCGACAATCTCGACGCAAACTGCTTAGCTGTTTCCGCATCGTTAGGTTTGCTACCTCAAAACCTTTCATGAAAACCCGCTTCAGTCAAGCGGAACCTCTGCAGAAGTGTTTTCTTTACATTATCAATCTGTAAACTCTGATGTGGACATTCTGCCGAAAACCGTTATGCCCTCGCCACCAGACAAAATCTCAGGGCTGTTGCCCACTCGCTTTTAACACATCCTTCTCCTACAGCTATTCTCTCAAATGGGTGCCGAGAGTCTATTCTCTCACGTGGCCCCGAGAGTCGAGTGGGCGCGCTTCGATGAAGCTTAAGTGGAAGCCCGGAATAACCGACGGCGGTTGACGCTCTTCTTATGTAGTTTTGCTCACGTGTGTCTGCTCTTCGCGCCAAGGCAGGTGCACACATACACACAGTATCAGCCGTGCAGTCTTCTCTTTCTCGCCCCGTGCGCGCGTCCCTGATTGGTCAAAAGCCGCGAGTGGCCTCCAGGAGCATCTGGAAATATCTGTCGTCCGCCCCCGCCGACGTGCGAGTGAGGAGGAGGAGGACATGTCTTACCACAGCCAAGTCTACGCCCTCTCCCGCGTTGGCTAGATGCGTCCGCGCGGCACTGTTTTTGTTTCTTTGTTTTAAAAATGCTCCGAATTTTGTGACAGCAAGTCCGTGGCCGTCACTAGGGTTCCTCGTCGAAAAGAAAGACAACAGCTCGCAGTTCAATGTACATTACCGAAACCTAATCACCGTCAAAAAAGTACGTTTCCCAGCTCCCCAGGATTGAGGACGCTCTCGACAGATTTCGTGACGTCAGGTACTTCTTACATCTCACAAGCGGCTAATGGCAGATAGAGGTCCACGGGAGGTATCGTGAGAAAGCTGCTTTTTTTGACGCCCGACAGTCTACGCGAAATTAAGGTGGTCCCGTTTGGCCTTTGCTCACCGCCGGTCACGTTAGAACGCTTGGGGAGTGCTTTATTTTGTCAGAAATGGCAGTCGTGCCTCGTGTATCTGAACGATGTCGTCATTTTCTCGACTATCTTCGATTAACACACAGCGGCTGCGCACCATCCTCCAACTCCTCAAGTGCGCACAACTTGCGATCTAACATGGGAATGGCCATTTCGGCCTTTAGGACCTTCGCTTCCTCGGAAATGTTGTTAGCGCCCACAGCCTTCTCACAGACCCCGTCAAGACCACTGCCATCTCCGGTTCCCCACGGCCAGTAGACAATAAAGTCCTTCGCTGGTTTCAGGGCCGCTGCGCGTAATAGCGGCACCCTATCAAATATTTCTCCAGAACAGCTCATCCTCAACAGCGCTGACTAGAGACGGCGCTACCATCTTTTGGGAGAGCGACCAAGAAAATGCTTTCAATGAGCTGCGCAGCCGCGTACAAAGTCCACCGATAGTCACCCATCTCGATGAAGCCGCTGCAATCGGAATACACACCGGTACCAGCAACGACTGCCTTGGGGCGCTCCTGATGCAGTGGCGGGAAGGCGCCCAATGAATCATCGTTTATGCAACTTTCATGATCCGAATGCAACTATTCAACGACTGCAAAAGAATGCCTTGCGATGCTCTGGGTCAACGGCAAGATTATAGCATTCATTTACGGAAGTATATTTCTCACTGTCAGTGACCGCCACTTGTTATGGTGGATGGTCGGTAAAGACTCGTCTGGATGGTTGACGGGGTGGAGCCTTCGTTTACTAGAGTACGACGTAACGGTCTTGTACAAGCAGCGGGGGGAAAACAAAGATGCGGACTGCTCATCACGCACGCCCCAGGATCTGGCTTTCACAGCAATTACCGAAAATTTATATTTCACTGGTGCTCTTAGCGCAACCGATTAGGCACAACTTCAAAGGGCTGGCTCGGAGTTAGCTGCGCTCATCGCGTACCCAGAAAGCTGCAATGGTCATGTTCCGTGTGTTTTCAATCGTGGGATGCACTGTTTGAAATGAATTTAAGCGCAAAAGAACACGCACAAAAGAAGAGGAAACACACAGGACAGGCGCACTGTTTGACTATGCGAAATGACGTCCTCTACCACCGGAACTTTCACAGTACTAAAGAGACGTCTATTGCGACACAATATCTTGAGCGCTTCCCACTGCGGACCAGCGAGCCGCTTAGAAGTCAGTCGCACGTAAGCAACGATTCGCCAGAGGCCTTGTTGGCCTAGACTACTTCAGTCAGTGCGAATCTACGTTACAACCTGTCACGGCTGGTAACATCGTCTGTCGCCGTTCATAAAACCAAGGGAATTTCAACAACCCATAGAGGCTCTCAAAATGCCTTTCAAACAAGTGGAAAGAGACCTGCTTGGCACTTTCCTGAAGTCATACATTGGAAAACGTTAGATTGCTGTAGGAACAGATTATTTGACGCGGTAAACTACGACAACATTCGTTCCCAACAGAACTGGTGCGACTTAGCTGCGTTTTTTTCCTCAAGATTCTCCTGCGTCATGGTGTCCCTGTGGTTATCATTACCGAATCTGGAGCTGCTTCCTCGGCCAACTTAATAGAGGATACGCTAAATATGACAAACACCATCCATAGACGAACGACGACTTACCACTCACAGGCAAATGCCTTTTTAGAACTACTTCTTTTTATTTTATTTATTTTTATTTATCAAATACTGCCGGCTGCCCTTCGGCGGCCAAGGCAGGAGGGGGTACAAACAAAATATAATAAAAAATACACTCTTGGCATTCACATGAAGTTACAAAATGAACACTTCATAATCAAAAGAACAACATCGAAAGAAGTTAAGCAGTACATGGTAGATATGCTGTGTGGAGAGCAGATATGAGCAGCAAGAACTGTGATGACGCACAAAGAAAACACATGCACAAAAAAAAGACAAAAGGTACAGTAGAGTGCTAGGCATCGCTTTGCCAGCTATCGGAAGGAGCACTTTCTGGAAAGCTTATGTGCGCGAAAAATGAAGTATGCTGAAGTATGCTGAAGTAAAGTATAAAACATGGTAGCAAGATCTCCCATTCGTATCGTAGTATTACAATACGGCCCGACAGGAGACGACGCGGCACTCTCCCTTCCAGCTTGTCTTCAGTTGTCTCGCTATTCCTTCAATGGATGCCATGTTACTTGTCGACCCTCAGTGTGGAAGTCAGCCGGACACAGACGCCGCCGCTTTCGTTCAGCGTGCTGAAGGAGCACGTCAACTGGTGAGCCACCCAGTACACCGACAACAAACGTTGACGCAGGCCGCTACAAACTCAGAGCCTGGTTTATTAATAATGAGCCAGGGGACTTTGTGAGGGTTTGGACATCAGTTCGTGGCCGCGGCCTGTCTCAAAATCTACAGCTCTGATACTTCGGCCATTACCGTGCTGTCCGCCACATTAGCGACGTGACTTACGAAGTTTCATCAGCAACCCCAGATCCCTTATCACACCGACCATCGCGATGAGAACGTCGTTGTGCTCAACCCCTACAACGACCACGTATCTGAATGTATTCGGGGCTGGATTCAGCTTGCTTGGTGTTGTGACACTTGCGTCCATCCTCTCGCGCACGTGCTTTCAGCTTTTCCGTCTGGCGGAAGCGGACCGCATCGGCGCGATGTTGCAGGCAGGGAACAATCACAGATGACTCATAAGTGGAGGAAGCAGAAATGGTTCGCCATGTTGCAAGGAGTCTCCCCGGGCCCGCTCCCCCGGCTGTGGGTCGCTATAGTAGCTTCTCCCTTTTCATTTACTTTTCCACCTACGGGTGTTGAAGTTACAATTTGCCTACGGGCCTATTCTTTTATTTTCGAATTGGATTAAGCCTGTTGTACGTATGTGGTACAGGCAGGGGCATATTATTTTAATTTCCATTTCCGTTGCCCCAACATATTCTTTGTTGCATACGCCCGCTGCGCCGGCTGGCGTACTTCCCCTGCCCCCGATTGGCTGCAGTGATATATTAGTTACAATAACATCGTCGTCGTTTATTCAGCGTTAAAGGCCTTTAGGTTGAGTAAGATCCGCAATATATTGGATTCGTCAGAAGTATAAGATGCGGTGCAGACCCAACAAGCACGAACACACAAAAAAATCGAGCTCCTGATGCTAGCATTCAAGAGTAAAAAAAAAATGCCGCCGTGGTGGCTCAGTGGTTATGGTGCTCGGCTGCTGACCCGAAAGACGCGGGTTCGATCCCGGCCGCGGCGGTTGAATTTCTTTGGAGGAGACATTCTAGAGGCCCGTGTGCTGTGCGATGTCAGTGCACGTTAAAAAACCCCAGGTGGTCGAAAATTCCGGAGCCCTTCACTACGGCTTCTCTCATAGCCTTAGTCGCTTTGGGACGTTAAACCCCATAAACCAAACCAAACCAAGAGTAAAATCAGATTACCAGCATGAAGTGCACTGAATATAGAAAGCAGCGACAGCAATAGGAAGAAAAATAAAACGACGCAATAATTTAAGAGCACTCTAAGTACACACACATATAGACAAAGAAAGTACGCTGAGAAAGGTGTAACTATAACTTCATGCAGGGAAAAAAACCTTATGATTACTTGCTGAAATCCGCTGTTAATGCGTGTTTGCATTTATTCAGGTCTTTCTGAATAACTAGGCCACTTCGTAGCTGCTACGCTTGGCAGCGCAGCCGGTGGCTGAGCCATATACCTCGCAACTAAGCGATTGGCTAAGACAGGCCCTAAAGTACACGAACGAACGCCTATTGTGCACAGTGCGAATATCTGTTTCTATTCTGCGATTTATAATGAAACTACAGCGGGAGAATGAACGTACACGGTGCCTTAGCCAACTAAGTTCATAAAAAAAAGTTCCGCCTTCACTCTTCGCACAGGTTAGACATCACATTGTGGTCAGTACCTGACAAATGCAAGTTAGTGGAAAAGAACCCAGTCATATATTATCTCGACCCATGGCAGCCGATATCTTTAGTTCGGATAAAACTTCTGTCACTCTTTCAGTGAATTAACCTGCCACTTGTAATGATATTTCGCGAGGATATCTGGAAATCCTTGCCGTTTTGCGGGATAAGTAATGAATTTAACCTGCTGCCTCTAATGACATGTAGTGAGACTGTATGAAAACCCTTGTGATTTCGCAATATAAGTAATGACAAGTGGTCATTAATGTCCGTAATTTAGCGACAAACTAAATTTTGGCATAAAGCTTTGAACATGTTCGCAGCGGGAGTTCAAAACGTGCTGGTTTTGTTCTTCAAAAAGAAACGAGAAGTATCCGCGCCTCACCATTTGTCAGCAGAGCAACTGCGACGATTGCGGAGATGAGGAATCCGACAGCGAGGGCACAACAACAGGTGATGGCGCAGATCTCCTGCTGTCGAGTATCACTGCAGGTGGAAGATTAGCAAATGGCTAAATGTAGTGAAGAAATACATATTCGGTCAGGCCTTAGTTGCGCTTTAGCAAAAATACATGAATGCAGTTATCGTTACTTGCGCTTAGTTTCAAATAAAAGTACAATGTTTCAAAATTGAATTTAGCTTCTTCAAAGTCGCACTCCTCAAATCAGACGGCTAACAAGCTCACGAATTCCGACTAGGGCGATACGAAAGCACCAGTACAAACGCAGCGATAGACGAAGACAGTTCGGCACAGTGGCCGCCCAGGACCTTCACAGCGAAAAGCCATCTTCCGGACGTCCTCACATGATCTCAGTCAAGAAGTTCTAGCATGAGCTATTCCCCACAGCTCCTCAAGCAGTCCTAACGGGACAAATTTTTCACTGCAACGCCTTTACCTGTGAATGTGCTCGAGAACACTATTTAGGTCTCTACATATTTCAGAACAAGCATTTTCGCATTTCTTTTACACAGCGGAGGAATTTCTAGAAATAATATGCATCGTGCTTGGTGCAGCAAATCCCTCAGTATCACTGTTTAATATCGGTAATTTCCTGCAGCTGTGCTGAGTTAAAGGCTGTCATTTCTCTAAAATCTATGTACCAACGAGCTCAACGGTATACTTCTGCTATCCTAAGCAAAAAAAGAAAGCGCAGAGTGCTAAGCGTCTATGCCTTAGGCGGACAATACGCTGGCTACTGTCTCTCCCATTCACGCTGTTGTTCGAAAGGAGGTTGCGAACAGAGAAATGGGCCTCGAGCGACCCACAACGAAATATCAGTTCAAGTCCCTACCTTCGGTGGTCGCTACCACTATGCCCTCTAATACCTCCTCGACACGTTACTGGCAGCGCAGTCATGTGGAGCGGGTACCAGTGAAGATCGGCCAATCTATTTCCGCCTGCTCGCACACTTACTATATTGTCACGCTGTAGTGACGGCAGTCCAGCGGTCAGGAAGACAGCAACAAGACTTCCAAACGAAGCTCTTTAATTGAGCTAACTTTAATTCGTGAAAGAACTGAATCACTTGGCGGCGGCGTAAGCAACAAAAGCGCTCGTTAGTCGTCGAACTACGAATGCCCGCCGCTCGCGACATCGTTCAATTTAATGCCGGTAAGGAAACTTCAAGATAAGAGGTCAAGGTCATGTACAGTAATCTGTAAAAAATGCAGATGCAGCTCTTCATGGCTTTGATGAATCGAGATTTGTCCAGTCGCTTCTCGCGTCGCGAACAAAAATGATAACACCCTTTTTCCTGCGGCCTAGAGCGCGAACGAACGGCCACTACAATGATACGTAGCATTGCCCCACTCCCAAAGAGGCGTCGCTTCGGTGCTTCAAAAATGAAAATAAGCACGGAGAATGCAAACTGCGAGTCTTTTAGCGTTCATAATATGGTTTAAGGCGTACGAAATGTACGGGCGTGTCCGTCGTTGCTGAGATGCCGTCGTGCCATCGGGGATGGCTTCATAGTCGAAGTCATTGATATGACGGAGAACCCTGTATGGTCCAAAGTAGCGTCGCAGCAACTTTTCACTCAATCCACGGCGGCGAACTGGCGTCCATATCCAAGCCCGATCACTTGGCTTGTAATGCGTGTCTCGTCGGGGCAGATTTTAGCGGCGGGTGCCCGTGTGGCGCTGGTCTTTAATGCGAAGCCGCGAAAGTATTCGGGCTCCCTCGGCGCGATGAAGGTAGGCGGCGACGTCGAGGTTGTCTTCGTCTAAAACATGCGGTAGCATTGCGTCGAGTATTGTCGTGGGCTTCCTGCCGTATAGGAGCTGGAGTGGGGTAAACCTAGTTGTCTCCTGCAAGGCAGTGTTATAGGCGAAGATTTCGCAGGGCAGAATGGTGCCCCACATCTTGCGTTGGGCGTCGGTGTACACAGACAGCATGTCTGTGATTGTTTTGTTCAGACGCTGTTTGAGACCGTTGGTTTGCGGATAATAGGCAGTTGTCCTCCGATGGCTTGTCTGACTTTAGTTTAAAACGGCTTGCTCCAGCTCCGCTGTAAACGCCATTCCTCTGTCTGTGATGAGCACCTCGGGAGCGCCGTGTCGCAGGAGAATTCGTTCGACAAAAAATTTTGCGACTTACGTTGCGGTACCACAAGGCAACGCTTTTGCTTCGGCGTAGCGGGTCATGTAGTCGGTAGCCGCGATGATCCACTTGTTACCTGATTGTGAAGTCGGAACGGGGCCGAAGAGGTCCATACCTATTTGCTGAAAGGGCTTAGTTGGAGGTGGTATGGGGTTCACGAGTCCAGCTGGTCTAATCGGAGGCGTTTATCGTCACTGACACTCACGGCGCGTTTTCACATAATGGGAAACGTCGGTAGCTAGCTGCGGCCAATAGTACTTCTCCTGTATGCGGTGCAACATGCGAGCAATCCCGAGATGCCCTGCAGTCGGCTCATGATCACATGCCTGCATAATTTCTTGCCCGAGATTTTTGGGCACGACAAGAAGACGAACAGTCCTGTCGGGCGCAAAGTTCCTCTTCTGGAGGACATTATTCTGAAAGACGGAGGACGAGCGTTGGCGCTTAAACCCTCGGGGAGGCGATGCTGTCTTGCCTTTCAGATAATCAACTATGCTTTGCAACTCAGGATCCGAGCACTGCTGCTACCCGAAGCTGCTGGCGCTTACCGGTCCTAAGAAAGCGTCGCCGTCTTCCTGTTCCGGTGCTGAGTCGACGGGGGCTCGCGACAAGCAGTCTGCGTCGGAATGCTTGCGGCCAGATTTGTAGACTACAGTTATGTCGAATTCTTGAAGACGCAGGCTCCAACGAGCAAGGCGGCCAGGGGGATCTTTCAATTTGGCTAGGCAGCACAGAGCATGGTGATAGCTCATAACATTTAATGGTCATCCATAAAGGTAAGAGAGAAATTTCGACGTGGCCCAAATAGTGGCGAGACATACTTTCTCGGTGGTCGAATAGTTGCCCTCGGCTTTCGAAAGTGCACGGCTAGCGTGCGCGATAACTTTCTCCTGTATACCATTTTTCTGAATAATTACCGCTCCTAAGCCCACACTGCTTGCATCGGTATGAATTTTGGTTTCGGCGTTTTCATCGAAGTGCCCGAGCACGGGAGGAAACTGTAAGCGGTGCCTCAGCGCTTTGAAAGCTTCCACTTGCCGCGTTTCCAATTTAAAAGACACGTCAGCCTTGGTAAGGTGGGTCAAAGGTTCAGCGATGCGCGAAAAGTTTTCTACGAATCACCGGTATAAGCTCAAAATCGAAGTAATCTGCGTATAGCTTTCTTGTGACTAGGCTGTGGAAACTCTGCGATCGCAGCCACCTTCTGAGGGTCTGGGTGAACTCCATCCTTGCTTACGACATGACCAAGTAACAGCAGCTCCTTGTAGGCCAAGTGACACGTCTCTGGTTTCAGTGTTAGGCCTGAAGACTTGATTGTTTCCAGCACTATTCGAAGCCATCTCAGGTGGTTTTCAAAGTTTGAGGAGAGGACAACAACGTCATCTAAGTAGACTAGACAAATTTGCCACTTCAAGCCTGCGAGCACCGTATCCATTACTCGCTGGAACGTCGCGGTGGCAGAGCAGAAGGCAAATGGCATCACCTTCTACTCGAAGAGTCCGTCTGGTGTGGTGAAAGCCGTCTTTTCGCGATCTCTTTCATCGGCTTCAATTTGCCAGTAGCCGCTCTTCAGGTCCATCGATGAGAAGTACGTAGCGTTGCACAGCCGGTCCAATGTGTCATCGATGCGGGGGAGGCGGCAGACATCCTTCCTCGTAATGCTGTTCAGGCAGTGGTAATCGACACAAAAGCGAAGGGTGCCATCTTTCTTTTTCACTAGGACGACTGGTGCTGCCCAGGATTTCCTTGATGGCTGCATGACGTCGTCACGAAGCATTTCCTCAACTCGCTTGCAGATAGCTTGGCGTTCTAGTGGCGATACGTGGTAGGGGCGATGCCGCAATGGTCGGGCGTATTCGTCTGTGACAATGCGGTCCTTGGTAAGCCGGGTTCTTGGCACAATTGATGCTGATGAGATGCAATCGCTGTACTTTTGAAGAAGAGTGCGTATTTGGGCTTGTCTGCTTCGTGGTCAAACGTGGGGTGTTGGCCTTGGTCAGATGGTTCTACAGGTTGGTCAGGGAGAAATATGTCTCTGATGTCTGCCAGCTCGTCGAGACAAGCAATCGTCGCACCTTTTGTTCTATGCCGGTATTCTTCGGTGAAGTTTGTTAAGAGCACCTGGGCTTGGCCATTTCCGATTTGGGCGGCTCCCCTTGCGACGCGCAGTCCTCGATCCAGGAGTAACTGGGTGTTCCCCTTGACTACACATTCGGCAGTTTCGATGTCTCCAGTACCTGTGCAGGCGACGACACTTGATCGGAGCGGCACGCTCAAAGCTTCGTCGAGGACGTTTAGGGCAACTTGATGAGTCGCTCTCGTCGCAGCAGATATGGCTTTGTCCGTGGAAAACTTTATCGATTTAGATCGAAGGTCGATGATCACCCGATGTTCATGCAGAAAGTCCATTCCCAAAATCACGTATCGCGAGCATTTCTGTCGGACCAGAAAGGTTGTCGCATAGGCTCGCCTATTTACTGTAACTCTTGCAGTGCAGCGTCCTGGCGGCGTGACAAGGTTACCATCTGCCGTGCGGAACAGTGGGCGATCCCAAGTTGTTGTTACTTTCCTGAGTCGGAGAGCGAGTGGCCGACTCATGACGGAGTAGTCAGCTCATGTGTCGACTAAGGCAGTAACTGCGTGACCGTCGACCGTAAATTCAAGGTCACTTGTTCGCGTTTTCGTATTGCACGTCGTCTTCGGTGTGCGATTTCGGCTTCGTCGAGTAGTGAGTCTGCGATGGGCGAACTTCGAGGTTACTTCTCTGGGCAGCGGTAAAAGCTTCAAGTCTGGCCGCGTCGTTCTCGTCGTCGGTGTTGTCGGAGTTGTGGCCTGGAGGGTCTTTGTTCTCACGCTTAGAAGCAACCTCACCTTCAGAGGCTGATTTATTCAGTTTAACCTTCGGGAGCTTGGGGAGCGTCCACGCACGGCGCAGCCTCGGCTAGGAGATACAAAGCGCGGTGACGATTGCAACGGGGAATATGATAGGTGGCTTGGCGATGAGTATTCATCCGGACGCAAGAATTCCCCGATTTCAGCTGGTCGCTGGCGGGGTCCGGGTAGTGGGGCATCGTAAGAGTACCCGCGGATGCCCATTCTTCTGTGTGGGCAGTGCCGGAGGATGTGACCGGCTTCGCCACAGTGGAAGCATAGTGAGCGCTGCTGGTCGGGAGTTCTCCGCTCGTCGCATTTCCTCGGCCGTGTGCGACCCTCGCAGGACGGGCGGCTTAAGGCGAGGGAGCGGCGGTCAAACGCAGCTGGGTGAGGGCGATAGGGGCTTGGGTCCCTTCGTAAAGGAGCAGGACGGCGCACTGCTGCGGCTTAAGTCATGGCTTGGGGCTCCAGATGCTGCGTGGTGGTCGGTGTCACACCCAAGGCCTGTTGAACCTCGTCCCGGAAGACGTCAGTGAGTGATGTAAGCTGCGGCGGCGTTCCCGTTGGCAGCAATCGTTGGAGCTCTTCTCGCAGAACTTGAGGTATAACCTCCCGCAGGTTATAGTTGCTAGCGGCGTCCGGGAAGCTTGCTGCGAAAACGCGCTGCTGGCGGTCATACTAGCGGGCTCAGGCATCGAGAATTTTTTTCTATGGTGCATGCATGTTCTACAAATTCCGCGACGGTTTTCGGTGGGTTGCGGACGAGGCCGGCAAAGAGTTGCTCTTTAACTCCTCGCATAAGCAGCTTTAGCTTTCATGTTTGCGGCGGCACGCCGAAAGAGACATTTTATCTCCTCAGTGTAAACTGCAACGGTCTCGTTTGGGTGTTGTATGCGAGACTGTAGCAGCAGCTGGGATCTCTCCGTTCCCACGCCGTTTCTGAAAGTCTTAAGAAGCTGCTCCTTGAAGGCTTCCCAGCTCGTAAGGCTAGCTTCCTCATTCTTAAACCAGATTGTTGCTGGCCCCTCCAAGGCGAAGAAGACGCACCTAAATTTCGTGGCATCGTCCCAGTTGCTATAGATAGCCACATGGTCGAACTGTTCGAGCAATTCTTCGGGGTCTGCGCCGGGCGAAGCATCGAAGGTTTGTGGCACCTGGGGCTGCTGCAAAATTATTGGAGTCGACGTCTGGGGCAAGCTCATGGTTGACGTTGCTGTTTGCTTTCGCTACCGGGTAGGCTCCGGGAGAGTCCCGAAATCAGATGCGTCCCCAAGCAGACGTCCGCTTGCGCGGTGAACTGGACTCACGTCAGCCGGTGAATGACACAAAGGGCTGGCGTCACGACTTGCAGGGGTCCGGTACATGAAACGCACCCAGCACCTCCACCAGATATCACGCTCTAGTGACGGCAATCCTGCGCTCAGGAAGACAGCAACAAGACTTGCAAACGAAGCTCTTTATTTGAGCTAACTTTTATCCGCAAAAGAACTGAATCACTCGGCGGCGGCGTAAGTAAGAAACGCGCTCGTCGGTCGTCGAACTACGAATGCCCGCAGCTCGCGGCATCGCTCAATTTAAAGCCGGTAAGGAAACTTCGAGATAACAGGTCAAGATCATCTACAGTAATCTCGAAAAACGTAGATGCATCTCTTCATGGCTCTGTTCAATCGAGATTATTCCGGTTGCTTCTCGCGTCGCGAGCAAGAATGATGATACCCCTTTCCCACGGCCTTGAGCGCGAACGAACTCACACTACAATGATAAGAGGCAATATCTTTCCTCACTACCGGTATCGTTGACTAGACCTCTCGCCTTTAAATACGAAATCTCCATTACTGCATGTCCTCGTGACATCAAGAACCTCCATGTCATAATCAGAACAGCCCACAAGAAGGGCCCGCGCCTCGATCTTGCGACATCGACGGACCGGCTCTTACGACTGGGAGTGCACAACATGATTGACGAGCTGATCGAGGCACACCCCATGGCGCAGGTGGTACTGCTCTCCACTTCTCGGACAGGCCGAGAAGTCCTCAGTGCTCCAAACATCAATTGCCCCCGACAGCTGGACGCCCAAAAACGATATCCGAGCCTCATGCAGAGGACAATTCAAGGCAGCCCAACAACCCTGGAATAAGCACCCCGATTTTCACCACTCAAGACGACAAGCATGATCCCAGGGTGTCGAAAGGCACTATGGCGGGCTCTAGGGCGTGTTCTATATCGATGCTGCGGGTCCCAAGCAAGTAATGACGGCCGTCGCGGTAGTGCACCAAAATAACACAATGTAAAAACTGGCACCGACTAGCCAGTACATACAGGTTACGGGAGAAGTGGTTATTGCTCTAGCTGCAACGCACCCTAGCTCGGAATACATTCTTAAAGATTCACAGACAGCATATAGCAATGACCTCAGGGGCAGGGTCGCACCACTAGAAGATAAAATCCTGCAAGATAGCTACACCCGTGGCTAGCAACCCACACACAAACACTTAATATGGGTACCAGGTCACCAGGGCATCCCAGGAAAGCAGAGCACACATGCCTCAGCCCGAGCATTTCTCCCCCGGAAACCCAGCACGGATGCCGTGGAACCCCCTACCCCACAACTAACTTCCGGACGCGTACTTCATATCTTAAGATTATCCCGTCAGGTCTACCCCCGCTGGGTCAGACACTCGACTAAGAGGAGGAACTACATCTCTGAAAGCTGCAAGCCAACACTTGTAACAACCCACGAAGACTAGACGCAATAGACGCGGAGTCATTTGACTCACAGTGCAAATTCTGCGGGAAGAAGGCGGACCTTTACCATATGGTATTGGTCTGTGAAAAAAATAAGGTGGTCACTGTTAATAATCAGCCAACGCAAGATGGTTGAGAGGCAGCTCTCCCCAGGTCGGATGAAACGAGTAAAAAATAAGTCATCGAAAGAGCCCGAACAGCAGCCTGCAGTCTCCGCCACTGGTATTCCGGACTGAGAGCTGCAACCGCCGCTATAACCCGCGAAACGATTTCATTAAATATTTTCTCCACCACCCAAAACATATCTTCACGCGCGCTCCACCTTGAGTTCCCGGAGCGCAAGCAAACTACGTGACTCGCCAAGGAGAGGTGCACCGGCAAGCGCTCGCCGGTTCCGTGGCTGTGATACCACGAGGTTATGGGAGGGTTTAAAAGTCGGTACATGGGCGGTCTCTCTTCCAGTTTCGGCATGGATCAGGCGTGCGCTGTACCGATGGTGTTAACTTTTCGGCGCGCCGTCAAGCCGCGTCCGGTCATCCAGTGGATATAGCTGGCCGAGAAGGTGTACTGCACAGGACGCGAGCTAAGCCGGCCGCTGAGCTGAGGAGCAACAAGAAGCTAAAGTTGCGAAGCAAAGGAAGCATGTCCGGGAGAGAAGGGCTAAACGCTTAGTGGCTGAGGCTTTCGCTGCTGGGTCTTCCACGACGGCTTCTTCCGTTAGTGAGACTGAAGCATCGGAATCTGAGTCTAACCTGCGTTTGACCGATCACACCATCCGTTTGGCGTAAATTTCATCTGCTACAAACAGAGCTCTCTCTCTGTATAAGTAGGTTTAGAATGAGAGAAGTCAACAGCCACAGAAACCAAGAAGCAAAGGAGATTTTTTTTAAATTAATTTATTTATTTATTTTGTGGTATTGATCAAGTAAGAATATTACTGAATATGTTGTCGCTTAAAGCTAATTGATTAGAAAAGCAGAAGAAAAAACAACCACATGCCGCCGGTGGGATCCGAACCCACGACCTCCGAGTTACGCGTCCGGTGCTCTACCTCTGAGCTACGGCGACGGCTGTCAAACCTTCTGCTTTCGGGGGTATTTATGTTTACAAGTAACCTAACCTTGAGAATGTTCATCAGCGCCACCCACGTTCGTAAGCGGCGGACGTGGAACGTCCTGAGTTACCGCTGATGTGACGTAGAACGTCATCGAACGGCGAGGGTGGAAGCTGTGTGAGAAACCCTCTTATGCTTCCTATGGCGTCAGTGCTGCCAGAACCGAGACCCTCGCTAAGCAATTAAGCAAACAAGGGAGGGGGAATGAGGGGCTCGTTATAAATATGAGAGAAGTCAACAGCCACAGAAACCAAGAAGCAAAGGAGATTTTTTTTTAATTAATTTTTTTTGTGGTGTTGATCAAGTAAGAATATTACTGAATATGTTGTCGCTCAAAGCTATTTGATTAGAAAAGCAGAAGAAAAAACAACCACATGCCGCCGGTGGGATCCGAACCCACGACCTCCGAATTACGCGTCCGGTGCTCTACCTTTATAACGGTGCTCTACCTTCTCTCATATTTATAACGAGCCCCTCATTCCCCTTCCCTTGTTTGCTTAATAGGTTTAGAATAGTTAGTCCTTAACTAATGTTTTCTAATACCCTGAATATAGTGGCCACTATGGACCACGCCGTTTTTCGCCCTCTATGAACAACCCTGCCCCGAGAACACTCCTGCTCCTTGGTCCAGCACCCCACCTACGCTGCAAGCGCGCTGCTCTCGTTTCCATGTTCCTCGTAGTACCTCCGCCCCTTCCTCCGCCAGCTGCTTCTCGGGAAAGAAGCCCACGCAGCTCCTTTATGTAACGGTACATCGTTGCCTCCGACAGCAGATCATCTGCTAACCACTCCTTCCTGCCCATACATTCTCTTAAATGTCTTTGTTGGATGATATTGCGTCCCTTCCATTTTGACTCCTGCGCCCAAGTATGTCCTCAACTCATACATCAGCTGACGCCGGAAGAAACTGAACACCCCTGGTAACAGCTGCTTGGGTTCCTGCTGTTTCTACCTATCTGAAATTAATTTTACTTTTCTGCTGCAGTCATTCGGAACATCTTCTCTGTAGAACAAGGCTAAATTCTCGATTCATGGCATTTTCGCAACAATGTACGCTCTTCCTGATGACTGCGCATAGAGTGTATTGAATGAAGAAATTCTAGAACAAGCTTGAAATGCTTGTTTCAACCCAACATTGACACTGCTTTCGGAAACACTTATGTACGTTGTGAAAATTTCACAGATGCGCTAAATCGCCTCAAGCTCATCGTCACTCCTTGCTGCAATGATATAGATTTTGTGTAACGCAAGAATGTTCTACAACGCAACAGCTGGCGTTGAATGGTGCTTTATATTTTACAGTCACCAAGGAAACAATTGCGTAAGTACAAATTCTTACGTGAAAGTGCGTTCAACTGGAAACAACACATACGTACCATGAATAGTAGTGATACCTACAGCGGGTAACACATTAAGCGCTTGTTAATGAGATCATCAGCAAATGCCTTACAATCAGCGGTCGTGTCGTTTTGGGTATTCTCTGTAAAATAATCATTGTCATGAGTCAGTGTCAGCGCTCACTTGAACGTACATTGACCGCAGCGGTTGCTCACTGGTTATAGCGTTCTGCAGCTGGCCCGAACGACTGTAGGCGGTTTGATCCTGCCCGCTTCGGTCGAATTTCGATGCAGGCAAAATTCTAGAAGAACGTGTACAGTGCGATGTTGGTGCGAGGTAAAGAACCCCACGTGGTCGAAATTTTCGGAGCACTTCACAACGGCCTTCTTCATCTCCTGAGTCGTTTTAAGACGTTAAACAGTCATAAACCAAATCAGTTGAACGTATATTGATTATCATCGAGAGCAGCAGGTAAGAATTTCTCTCTTAACATAACCAAGCACATACTACTCATCGAACCGGACCGAGTGCTAGGAGAAAGTACTTCTAATCAGGCACTCAACCACCCCGTTCTGCTTTAAAGTATCCGCGCATACCTCTATACTTAGCTGCCGATCATACACTGGGGACTTAGGCTGTTAACAGCGCAGGCAGCGGTCCTACCGGATAAACACATTAAATGAGCCCATCTGGAGCGGTGCATCTCCCCCTCAGCCACCCATTAGCCAAAAAGGCGGCATAGTATTGCACGCAGCAATTTATGAGGTGAGTGCATTTATAAGTTTGTAGGGTCTTTTCAGATAAAACAAATCCTGCATCGCTCTCAGCGATCATCGATTGTTAAAATAAAGCATGCTTTATGGAGTTAGTGTGACAAATCTTTGCGAGTCTTTTTTTTTGATGGTACAGAATTTTCGCGCTCCAGCCACTAGTTCTACACTGAACTTGAACTTTCCAAGGCTAAACAAGGCCCCCCAAGTGTGTCTACAATGTGTAGACTTTGCCGTGGCCACGCGTGCAAGGCAGAAGCTCTACCATGCATGGCCAATGGGGGCCCCTTGACAGCACTGCAAGCCCCTGCTAAGGTGTGCCGCAGCGTCTCCGAGAGCGAAACGCTCTTGTACTGACAAAGAATGGAAAGTACGAGGCGCAACGGGGTTAAGATTTGTAGCACGCGGGAAGAACCTAGTAAAAACATGCTAGAAAACTTCAATACCTATAACAGATGAAAATGGGATGAAAACGCCAACTCTTATAAAAGAACACAAGCAAGCAATTACACATGAACACCGAATGGGATGTAGACAAAATGCGGTGGCGCTGCTGTCGTCGTCTGAGCCGACGAGCGATGCAGGAGTTGCCTCCTAAGGATTAGATGTGAACAAAAGTTTCAAAACCAGTTTTCTGATTTCATAGACAACCTATGATAACCTACCATCGTAAATGACAGCCAAGTGCATCCTAGAACAGGTTTTAATAATACGAATTGGTGTTTCAAATGCAGTGTACATTTAAAGCAGCGCTTTTCGTTTGCGTGACAGACACATCCGGCTAAGGTCACGGCCCGAGAATGACTCGAAACGAACGTAATAAAACTTTCCAAATATTTTTCTCCTCTAGCTTACACCTGTACAGGTGGCCATTCGTTAATAGTTGTCAAGTGTTTTGAAGGAAAGTGTGACAGAGTACAGTGCTTGATTTCGAAGCTGGCTTTAAAATTCCACAATTAACGTGTGTTATGAAGACAGAGATGCCCCCGTGTCACAGAAGTGGCGGCAACCTGTAAATTACTTTTGTTTGTATAAAACTAATGCGTCCGCGTTTCTTTGTATGTGTCTCGGGAAGAGCAAGAATGCATGCATGCTTTTTTCAGTTATGTAGACAACCCCTCGCGTTGCGAAAGCGGAGGCGGCTCAAACTCGTCCCCGATACTGCCGAAGTCTAGAGCTGACCATTAGCGGTAAAGAAGTTGCGGCCTACGTGACTGGCTTTTTGGTTGTGTTTTACTTTTTTGCGTTTCCAAGGTCACCGAATCGAGAGTCGAAGCCTGGGGCTTCTTTTTAGTTGTGCGTTAATTTTTTCCTCCTCCAAGATGGCGGCCATGCAGAGTCAAAGTGTAGGGGCCTACCTGCTCTCGTTGCGCTTTTTGGTGTTTTGTTTTTTCGACGCCGACGCTGTGGCGCCGCGAGTGCTCGCTCGCTAGCGCCCGAGGGCTTTAAAAGGGGGCCGTATGGAAACGAACTTCAGTCCGCTCGTCGGTGGAAACGCTGCCGCCGCGAACTCCCGGGTCTCCGAGCCGCCGCACCGCATCCTCAAAACCGCAAGCTGCCCTGGACGGACGTCGCCTTCGGGGGCCGCACTAACTGCGTGTTTGGGATGGACTGCAGCCGCGCTTCCCGGTTTACTGTATGTTTGTTCACCTTCTGACTTTTGATCGACTGTATCTAATTGGCCTCTCACTTGTGTTCTGAACTGTGTACCCTTATAAAAATGGTCTATAGACTTTCTATAGACTTTTTATAGACTCTATAGACATCCTATAGACTTTTACTTTTGTCTATAGACAGTCTATAGAAAATCTATAGACTAAAGTCTATAGCTGTCTCAATTTCCTTTTGTCCATAGACTATCTATAGACTCTCTATAGACTAAAGTCTATAGCAGCCTCAATTTCCTTTAGTCTATAGACGGTCTATAGATTCTCTATAGACTTAAGTCTATAACTACCTCAATTTCCTTTTGTCTATAGACGGTCTATAGACTATCTATAGACTAAGGTCTATAGCTGTCTCAATTTCCTTTCGTCTATAGACGGTCTATAGACTCCCTATAGACTAAGGTCTATAGCTGTCTCAATTTCCTTTCGTCTATAGACGGTCTATAGACTCCCTATAGACTTAGGTCCATGGGCGTCCGGAGGGGGGGGCAAGGGGGGGCGGCTGCACCCCCCTGGAAAATCACTCACTCGAACCGTGAGTGATGGCCGCACGCCAGGGGCGGTGGTGCGCTCAGCCAAAAGGGTAAAAGCAGCCCCGCTTCCACGCTTTGGGTCACATCTGCGAAATGCCGCGTCCGGGCGGGCGTCGTTCCGCCGTTTTCAAACCACGCCATCGTTAGCTCTACTAAAAGGCGACCTGTTGCAGACATACAGCGGCACCGGCGAGCATGTGTTTGAGCCTTCTTACGATCGGTGTCTGTTTCTTTGATCTCTAGAGAGATAGCGGCACGAAGGCAGACAGTGCACAGAGCATCTTGTTTTCGCCTTCGTCGCTCGCTATAATCAGGATACGTTCGTACGCCGGCCACCGATGAATTCTTCAGGAGGGAAGGACAAATCAGCCGTATCCACCCCCGCTTTGTCGGGCTGCTCAGGGTCAAGCGGGCGGTGGGTTGGCGCCGCAGCCGCCGCTCGCTGTCTCCTCCGATCCACGGGAGAGCGCAGTTCGGTAGAAGCGCCGCTTTCAGAATCTTCGGCAAAGGGGATTAGCTGCTTTTGTTCACGGCGACGCAGTCTCCAGAGGCGCCCCCACACCAGCGTTTCTTGCGTCTTCTCCGAAAACCAGCGCCTTTGGTCAACGCAGACCGATGGCGCCTGCCTGGCTCGCCTGTAACCTCTGGCTGGGTCTCAAATCACAACAGCGCCCATGTACTGTGCGTGTCAGTGCACGGTAAAGAGACCCAGACCCAGGTGGTCGACATTATCCGGAACTCTGTTCTACTCCGTCCCTCATAGCCTGATGCGTTTTGGGGCTCTGAACCCCATAAAAACACAACAACAAATTTTCCGACCGGAGTGGCGAGTGTTCCTTCCCCTCGGAAGTCGCGCGGCGTTCCTTTCACCCCCCAAAGTGCGCATTCGGGGATATTGCGGCAAGTAAGCCCTTGCACGTGTGCGCGCCTCTGTGTTTGTGCTTCGGTGTTTTTAGTGGCCGGTTGTCAACGAAGGTCAGAACAACCAAGACAGCGGACGAGAAAACAACGAGCGGCGAGCAGTGTGTGTGCGGTTGCTCGACTGTGCGGATGCGCGAGCAAGATGGAGCGAGGTGTATGAAGCGGCGAGCGTGCATTTATCTTGTAAAGAAGTTTTTGTTGTATATATAGTTGTCTTTTGTTTTCAACGTACGCGTTCAACCGTTTTTCCATTCAATGTGTATGATGAGTATGCACCGAGAGCGTGTAGTGAAGCACAGAAATGAATTTATCACCCGTATAATTACACAATTCGCCCAGAAAAATCCGAGGCGCCTACAGTTGCTGTTCAAGGAAGACTGACTGAGTGACTGTAGTTGCGTGTTTGTGAACATATTGTGCTGTGTGCTGGTCACCAATCCGGGTGAGTCGAGAACCCGTATGCAGCAAGACTGAGCACTCTTCTCCACGAAGTGATAGTATCTTTTTGTATTTTTTATTAATTTTAATTGTTTTTTCGTTGATAAACTTTAATGTATCTCTCCTAGCCGCGCTTTAATTTGCTGTTTGTAATTTTTTTCATGTGCGTATTTTACTTATTTTTTTTATTTATATATAAATAAATAAATTTACTCCGCAAATAGTGCCTTTTTGCTACGAATATACTCCCCCCCCCTCCGGCGCCAACAACCAATGGGGGCCCCCCCCCCCCTGCAAAAAATTCTGCGGACGCCCTTGCTTAGGTCTATAACTACCTCAATTTCCTTTCGTCTATAGACAGTCTATAGACTCGCTATAGCCTAAGGTCTATAGCTGCCTCAATTTCCTTTTGTCTATAGACTCTCTATAGACTAAAGTCTATAATTGCTTCAATTTCCTTTTGTCTATAGACGGTCTATAGACTCGATATAGACTAAGGTCTATAGCTGTCACAATCTCCTTTTGTCTATAGACGGTCTATAGACTCTCTATAGACTACGGTCTATAGCTGCTTCAATTTCCTTTCGTCTATAGACGGTCTATAGACTCTCTATAGACTACGGTCTATAGCTGCTTCAATTTCCTTTCGTCTATAGTCGGTCTATAGACTCTCTATAGACTACAGTCTACAAATACCTCAATTTCCTTTCGTCTATGCACTGTACGCTAGAGATAGTCTGCTGTCTATAGACCAGTCTATAACAATCCTAATTTTATCTAACAATGTTCGATACACTGACTTTCGACTAAGTATAGAACAATGCCAATTTATTTTTGCACTGCATGCTGCGGGGACCTGCATCTGGTGACCGCAACTATGTCGGGAGTCCTCCACCTCCTTCGCTATTACGGAAATTAAAAAAGTATTGCGTGAGGACATTACAACACCCACCTGTATATTTTCAGGAGCCTTGACAAGCTCCTTTTCGTTATATCGTGACGTATATTGTCAATACAGTTAAATATTTAATGCTAACAAGTAAGCCGCGGAAAGGCAGCCGTTCTTGAAGTAAAGGCGCCGCAAACTGTACTACATCGAATGAATACGCTGTCCCTTAAAGGAATCGCTCGATACAGTTCCATTCCATCTTTCGATCGTTACTGTCCAACGCGCTGAAATCAGACACATTTCAACAACGCTTCTACATTTCTCTTTAAAACGTCCTGAAAATAAAGGGGGAAAGACGGGTGTGAGAATTCAAGGAAGCGCCCATCGCTTAGAAACACCTCAGAATAGTCTCAAAGAGCCTGGTCCTCTGTGCGATTAACATCTCCCATTTATACCTTTGCAGTTTGTATTCACGTGAATAAGTTCACCGACGCAACAATCAGAAAGCCAGTATTTTTTCGTTCCTACCCTTGCACCTGTTGCTTCGGAGCCGATGACACGCTGATGTCGAGCATATCAGTTTTCTAAACACGAACACACGCAAAAAAGACGTTATGCTATGCAACATTATAATTATTATTTGAGAATTGTACCACATACTATTCGGTGGGAGATGCGGCGCGTATACAGTCAAGCAGTTAGATTTCGTTTCTCTTTTCACGAAAACAATAAGGTTTTTAGAGGGTATGCGAAGAATTCACGCTTATAAACCAGTTACCTTCTGTGGTCTTGGATATCAGATCAAGCTCCACACGGAAAGAGTGCGAGCGATAAAGATACGACCGTGAAATGGGTTTCTGTTTCACGTTTCACCGTTTTACCACGAGACGGCGGAAAATCATTCGGGCTGCAAACAACCCTGTGCGTGGCTGCATCGGTGGAGTCGGCGTTTTTTTCGCGGATTACGTTTTCTTCAAAATCCAGCTGCATCGTCCGCTTACAGTAAGTCTGTACGTTTATATTTTATTCATTTGGTCTCCTAAACCACTCTAAGCAGAGCTGTGTGTGCAGAACAGATTATGTGCGCAGTGACAAACGTCCTATCTTCGTTTCTAAGGCGGAAGCCATCGGGTTCTCGACTAATGCCGCTTATCTCTGTGCCGCTGTCTTTACTAACGCGCGGAAAGGCAGTCTGTGCGATGCCCTTGATGATAAGCCGCTCCTCGCGAGCTGTCTACTAGAGTTTTCGTGTTTCAAGGTAGACGCGCGGCCAGAAATGTCGTTTAGCCTGTGAATGACGGCCGAAATGGAACTGTGCGGTAGTTAGCGCCGTGTGAGCTCAATTTACTTTGCACCTCCGAAAACGTACTTACATACACTCTCGTTCTGTGGTGGATTACATTTATTTTCTAATCTTTGTGTTATCGCTTGTCTGGACCTTGGAGTGCTGTTCTTTTTGAGGTGTGCATTTCCTTCCTACGTATATGGACGCTCGCTCGGTGCGCGTCGTGGGCGCCGACGTTTCAGCAAAGGTGTCTTGTAACGCTACAGACTGGAGCGCGAGACGTTTGTCAAAGTTGTAGTTAAGCAGCGCTGAAGGAATTCTTTTAGTGTGATGGTATAAAATTCATTGCCCGCGCGATTCGCCGGCGTGCTCAAACACCGCGAAGAACCCACGAGCTCCATCCCGTCTCCCCGTCGTTGCACACGTACAGGTGCGGCCAGAATAATACGGAGCACGCGGAAGGTGGCCAAGCTGGCAGAAACTGCATCTAAGCGCCACCTATCAGCACAACAAAGACACCCCTGGCTATCCGCGCGCAGCGAGAGTGCCTGCCGCCGAGCCCCCCTCTTTGCTGCAACCCTGCCGTTATCACTGTTCGAAAGATGCTGAGCTGGTTCGGGCAACACCGCCAGGTGCTGTCTTCATCCAGGCGTTCTCACTTCAACCTCGGTGGCCGCGCGGACTGAATGGCCGAGATAACACGTAATGTCAAAACGGCCGTCTTGCGCCCGTTTACAGCGCGCGCCGCTCCTCGATGCGAGAAACAGGGCAACGAAGCGCATGGCGCTGTCAGCACAGTATCAGTCGATCATAGAGCAAGGGATTGCATGCTATATGCTGTGATGTTGATAGGCCTGCGGAAACAGTGGGTCCGCGCTACCGGCGCCATCTCGCCGCGTCCAAATTAAGATACTTCCTGTCGCCGCTGCTAGGCAGCGCGCACAAGCACGTTTCCGCTGCTCCGCGACCGTTCCTGTGCTCCGTACTATTGTGGCCGCACCTGTACGGATTCCTCCATGTCTGTCATCAGAGCCGTTGGCCGCCCCCGCTCGCCTGCGGGCACTTCATTTTGAAAGCTGGGTAAAGGTCGGCTCGACAAGAGGTGGCTTACATTTCTTTCCGAGTGGTTCGTTCATGAATCCCGCTCACGCGTGCACAGATTTCTCTAATACCATTTGCGCGAGAGGCAAAGTATGTGTTTCTGATTTCAGACTGCTAACTTACGAAAGCGCCGATGTAATTCGCCGCTTATTTGCGCCTAAAATTAAATTGAGCTCTCGTGTTACTATAGCTGCACCTCTTGAAAGCGTTAATTGCTTCATTTAAATACTTCGTACTTTGAGCGCGTTCAATGCTTTCGTTGATTTTTCTAGCAGCGTTGGGTTAGGCTACCTCCATGCAAGAAACACACCTCTTTACGGCGCTGTTGGGGCTGCACTTGAAGGAAAGACTAATGGAATTTCAGACGGTATTTTATCGTGACAGTAATTTGTTGTCTTAAACTCGCGACTGCTTTTGAAACGGCGCAGCTGCAGCCTCTGTGTGCAGTATGGGTTTTCTGAATAATGAGCGCGGCATGGAAGCGCTGCAACCCGCTTGTTTCTAAGAGCACGCGCAGATGTATGAGTATGCTGTTCCGTCTTTGTGCTTCAAGTTATAGGCGCAAATCTGTGGTGAACTGGTCGCTTCTGCCTGCCGGTTTTGTATAGCTTGTGCCCGTTTGAGTATCGACTTACGTACACCCGGCCAAATCTTTAACTGGCTCTGGTGTTGCATCGATAAATGAACCTTGTAAAAAAGGTGCCTTTTGGCTACACTGCTGGCATATTCATGTTGGAATTTGACACGTGAGATGGCATTTCATAGTTTCTTTTTGTTAATATAACGTTTGAGTGGAGTACTTGCGTGTTTCGATCAAAGTTATCAGAAATATTCATCGTCTGCTGCTACGAACAGCCGAAACAAGCGGAATACGCACCAATGGTTCTGGTGGCGCATTTGCACTTACTCTAGGTAAACGACTTGTCCGCCATGAAAGGAGTGGTAGTTTACCCAGAGGATGAGGCCATATGGACCAGATTCATTGCTGCGTCTGGCGCTTGTTTCAGCTGTTGTAGTGGCAGACGAATATTTCTGATAACGTTGATCTAAACACGCAAGTGCTGCACTCAAACAATATATGAACAAAAAGGAACCACGAAATGACATTTCACTCGTCAAATTACAGCATGAATATGCCAGCAGTGTAGCTAAAAGGCACCTTTTTTACAAGGTGCATTTAGCGATGCAACACCAGAGCCAGTTAAAAATTTGGCCGGGTATACCAGGCTTCACGCAGGGTATTTTGAAGCGCTTCTTCTATAGCGGTTATAAGAATAAATGCTGCAATATTCTTCTTTTTGGATCCCTGTGTAAGGTGCGCTGAATCTGTATTTTATGGAGGTGGCATTCTTAACACCTCCTTGCGAGTCAATGCAGATATGTGGCACAATTGTTCAATGTCTTCTGTTACAAATAATGTAAAAGGATTGCCACACAGAAATCAGTATCAGTACTGGATTCAGAGTAGAGTGCTCCAGGGATTACGGGTCTTTGTTACAATGTTTTATGAAGACACTTATAATCTGTCGTGTATTTACTGAAATGATTGCGCCGGCGTGATAGCTCAGTGGCTATCATGTTCGTCTGGCGACCTGAAAGATGCAGGTTCGATTCCGGCCTATGCGGTCGCATTTTAATAGAGGCAAAATGCTAAAGGCTTGTGTACTCTGCAGAGTTCGCCGAAATTATTCCGCAGCCTTTCACTTCAGCGTCTTGTAGCCTGTGTCGCCTTGGGTCTTTGAACCCCATAAAACCAAACCAAAAGATCAAGATTGCCTTTCTAGAATGGCATAGCCAGGATATGCCTTTCATTGTAAAGCACATGTGTAGAGATGGTATGGGAATTTTTTTTTCAGTTCCTCTGTTATTTTTTTCCTTTGTGCTGTACAGGTGAACATGCCCGGATGATTGACTGCAGACAACAGGCCGCAAGAATGCTTCTGAGGAAACTAGCGGGACTGTTACTTTCAACATTTATGTTATTGTGCATTCTTATGGTCCATGTATTGCATATTCCCGGCCTGGATAGCTTGGAAATAAAACTAAATTTGTAAGTATATTGATTGTGTCATTTGTGAACTCTGGTGACTTTTTTTCAGTGGTTGTAGACTGTCTATAGGCAGTTTATAGATAATGGTCTACTAATAGTTTAGTAGACAGAGGTCTATGGACTGTCTATAGACAAAGGTCTATAGCACTGCCAGGCCACACACCTATGGAATGTCTATAGACAGTCTATAGACATATGTCTACTGGACCAGTAGACTTTTGTCTGTAGACTGTCTATAGACAGTAATCTACAGGAAGTCCATGGCCATAAGTCTATAGGTCGTCTATAGTCCGTCTATAGACAAGTGTCTATAGACGGTCTATAGACAAGTGTCTATAGACGGTCTATAGACAACTCTATAGGAAATGTATGACCATAAGTCTATAGATCGTCTATAGACTGTCTATAGACATGTGTCTATAGACTTCCTATAGACCTATAGACTTTCAGTAGACATTTGTCTATAGACTGTCTATAGACAAAAGTCTACTAAAAGTGTATGGCCATAAATCTATAGACTGTCTATAGACCAGTCTAAAGGATTTGTCTATAGACAGTCTATAGACCTCATAGACTAAAGTCTATAGACAGTCTATGGACTTTCTATAGAAATTTTTATAAGGGTAGGAATATTCAGTGTATAACTTAATTCAGTGTGTTTACTGTTATGTGCTTTCCGCAATTGTTTTGTAGAATGTAAATTACGTGTCTGTGAAAGCTGCTGCATTGTTCAATCGAAGCTATAAACTTTGTTTTGTTGTTGTTACCTCTTAACACGCCTCGGTCTCAGTCACTACGTTTGCTTACCGGCTACGCCGGGCATCAAACGGCCACACCCTCATTGTCCGGACTCGGTGATGATGTCCACTAGTCGCCGAACCCGTGACAATTAACTGGCGTCCGCGACAGGACGTTTGATGCGAAGGGAACGTGGTGAACTGAGAGAGACTTGTTGAGGTGTTGAACTGTGCCGACTTTAGAGAGGTGTCGTGTATCAACAGGATTTGCTTTGTGTTGAGCTTGTAGCTGTGTTATTGAAAGTGTGCTTGGAGAAAGAAGCATGGATTTGGAAAGGTTGATAGCTATGGGTAGCCAGTTGGGGCTGAAAAGCACTGAGCTCAGAAAATGGGTCGAAGATAAGCAGCGCGAAGAGCGGGCGTTTGCCCGAGAGAGAGCGGAGCAGGAGCGCGCAGCCGCGGAACAAAAGCGCGCGGCCGCGAAGGCAGCTGACGAACGTGAGATAGAGATTATGCGTTTGAAAATAGAGCATCTGCGACTAAAGAAAGAGGCTAGAGAGAAAGAGCAGGAAAGCCAGCCAACAGAACGTGTGTGCGACGCGATCTGCCGCGTCACCGAATCGGACAGCGAGGGAGCCATTCCTGTTCCGACGCTTGAACAGTCAGAAGCCGAGCGAGATGTGAAGCTTTCTGATGATTTGACGGCGGATCCACGGAGACAGCTCCGAGAAGTGATTTCAGAACACTCTCGCATCTTCTCCGACGTCCCGGGCAAGACAGACTGGGCCGAGTGCCGGTTAGACCTCACTACCCGCACTCCGGTCCAGGTAAGACAATACCCACTTCCGTTTTCGACGAGAGAATCCGTAGAAAGAGAGATGCAGCAGATGGAGCGACTGGGAACAATCGAGAAGACCAAGTCACCCTACAATTCACCGGTCCTCTTGGTGAAGAAACCAGACGGCACGAACCGGCTTTGCATTGATTTCCGACGCCTTAACGACGTCCTAATTGCCGATTCGGAGCCAATGCCCAGAGCGGACGCGGTCTTCGCTGCAGTTGGAGAGAAGAAATACTTTTCAAAGGTAGACTTTGCCAAAGGATATTGGCAAATCCCATTGACTGAGGAGTCCAAGCCCAAAACTGCGTTTTCAACGACATCGGGTCTCTTTCAATTCCGTTTGATGCTGTTCGGCATAAAAACTGCCCCGGCAGTATTTTCAAGATTGATGCAACGAGTGCTGGAGGGAATTCCCGGAGTGCAGCACTACTATGATGATGTCCTCGTTGCCAGTGCTACGTGGGAGGAGCATCTTTCCTCGCTGAGGCAGCTGTTTGCGAGAATCGAGATGGCCGGCCTGACAGTACGACCAAGCAAATGCGAATTCGGGATGGAAAGCGTCGAGTTCCTCGGGCATCGCATTGGCAGAGGTGAGCTGGCACCACTCGGGAAAACGCTCGACAAGATACAGGCGGCGCCAACTCCTCGAACAAAGCGTCAGGTACGCGCTTTCCTTGGCTTGTCGGGGTATTACCGCGACTTCATCCCCGACTACGCAAGAATAAGCGAGCCCCTCACCCAGCTGACGAGAAAGGGAGAGAGCAACGTCGTAAGGTGGACGCCGGCCCATCAGGAAGCCTTCGAAGAGCTCAAGCGTCGGGTCTCAAGCCCTCCGATACTACGGCTGCCAGACTTCTCTAACAATTTGTGCTACGCACGGATGCCTCTGATACCAGCCTTGGCGCGGTACTAATGCAGCGGCATGACGGAACGCTTCACCCGGTGGCATACGCGAGCAGGAAATTGCTCCCCAGGGAAGCAGAATACAGCACAATCGAGAGGGAGTGCTTAGCGTTAGTTTGGGAAATACAGAAGTTTTCCACCTACCTCTATGGGGTCCCGTTTTTAGTTCAGACAGACCACCAACCACTGAGCTACATCCAGAGAGCCAAACAGCTAAACAGCAGAGTCCTGCGCTGGAGCTTGCTGCTCCAAGAATATCAGTTTACCGTCGAGCATATAAAGGGCAAGGACAATGTTGGTGCTGATTTTCTTAGCAGGCTGTAGATTTGTTGCGCGGTTGATTTTCGTTATTAATTTATTCAAGTATTATGGTGCATGTATACACGGTGACTTGTAGTGTGTGTGTGCTAGATTTATATAAGAGGTTCTGTTACGCGCTGTATATCTGTGCACAGGTCTGCTCGCCGACTTCTGTGGGTCTAGAATATTATCGGATAATATTCCGAAAGTGATGATGTCCGGTGATGATGTCGACTAGTCGCCGAACCCGTGACACCCCGAAAAGCGCTTGTGTCTACTGGGTATTTCCTCGAATCGCGTAAGCTTCTCATCTAATCCGACATAATGTCACGCACGCTACATTTCCTCTAAAATACTCGCGTTCAAATTCGACTGCCTTGATAGCATTAAACGTGAAAAGAATCATAAAATGTCATCAAAACCTAACGAATGAGAACCGCGCCCTGTAGAAGACGGCCTGAGCTTTCGTGAAAGCACCCCGCGGATAACAGCACCTTTAGGGGCATGTCCGGCTCCGCAACACACTTTCGTCCTTGTATTTGAAAGCGATAGCTTCGAAATGAGGCAGCATACCCTGTCACAACAAGGTCTGATCCAACAAGGTCTGCCAACAAGGTCTGATCCAGCACGCCCAACGAGCAGCGAAGCTCAGCGGTGCCCTGGAATAGGGGCACCGACCCTGTGAGAAGAAGGAAGATGGACCTCTTCTTTCTCGTCTGCTACTAGCACCTTTCTAGAGCAATAAAAGTCTTTCCTACCTACCCTGTCACAATCTTTTTAAAACCACAAGCCAAGTGTTTATGAATGGCCGCCTCCATGGGTACCTCTACAGACGAGAAACATATTTTCGGAGTTTTGCTTCCATGTGTTCTATGGCTCTCGTTCCTGCCCCTCTCTCCCATCCGAGTGTCACTCCCACACGCACGCATTGCGGTGTTTTAAACATGCACCGCCTTTGAAATGGCGATTCCTACTTTACCAGTATGCTCTGAAGGTAATTATTTACTAATAGACGACAATGTATGTCCATGATGAAAGGAGGTAACTGATGTAAAAATTGTGTTCGCATCCATTGTTATGCGCCTAACCCCACCTTACACACACAGTCTGTTCCGGCGTAGGGCACCGATTTCTATGTTGTAACGAGGTGTGCATATATGTGAGCCAAATTTTTGCTCCCCAGATTTATTTACTCAAATGAAGCGCTTCTCGTGAGCTTAGAACGGTCACCTTGTGGCAGTTGCCTACGACCGATAAATACTTTACAACTTTTTTATAGGCATGAGACGCGTTACGCTCATAAATAGTCAATTGAAATAAACCTAATATTTTTCTTCAAATTTAAAATGCGAAAGATATAGCGACTTTGCCAAAAGTAAAAAAGAAGCAGGGACCGTTTTTCAGCCTTACAGTGGAACCCTTAGAGCATTTATAGAAACCACAAGGTATAGAGAGGTGAGGAAAATTGTTCTGCTTATTTTAAAAGCATTTAGAGCTTAAGTATGCGAAAAGTTACGGCTAAGAAACATACCGTGTTGCTTGGTTGTTTTTGGCAATGCCAGTAGAAAAACTATAGGATTTGAATTTTTTTTCTTGTACTTCATTAGCGCCAAGCAGTCATTCCAAATGTTTTACCATTTTTTGCATAAGGCAAACAAGCCTGGACATGTTCCAGATAAGAGGAAATAGGAAGTTTTGTACTGAAAAAAATCTTAATTTTTGACAACTCTCTTTTTGCGGCACTCTAACCTCTCAGTTGCATAGTGAGGTGGTCCAAGTAAAAATATAAAAAGCAGTTCGTCGCTCAAAACCAAAGAATGGCATTTATTTAAGGAAGTTGATTCGCCACATTTTGTGCATTTGGCACGAAAAAACGTTTTTTAGGAGACTTCTGCGGAGAATTGAATAAATACTATTGCATTAACAAAGTAGGAAAGGAAATTATTTTTCCTCATTACTAATTCTGCACGTGCTCTGCGCCTTCAAGCACGAAAATGATAGGAAAGATACATGAAGTCTTTCCAATCTTCTAAATCTTTGTGACAATCTAAACAAGCATGTCGCATACCGATGGCTCAACAGACGGGCTTCAGAATACTGAAACACATTTTTTGGCAGTACATAATGGCCTACTTTTCCTGCCATCTAGTTTTTCAGGTTTTCAACACTTTACTACGTCGAAATATTTGATCAGCTGTGAAACTGTTCCTGATCTTGTTTCTCTTGTATTCTTCGCCCTAGACGCTTGAACTGCTTATTCTTGTAAGCAATGCATTATAAAGTTTTCAAATGCGTTCTTTTCTATCCATTCAACAGTACAGGAAGGGTACGGAACGCAAAATCTGGTAACATTGACTGCATGTTAATCTCTTTATTGCTTCAGCACGAATATAAGAAGTCTCTATTTATTTCGACAAATACTACAAGTACATTCTTCCTTTAAAACCAAGCTACGTTTCACAACAAGCGTCTGGTGCCACAGTCCGGATCTGATAGCTTCGGTGCCAGATGCGGCTCAACCCACTGAGCAATGAACAGCTGAGGTTTGAGTTCAACTTCTTATTTAACTTGTGCCTCATTCCAGGCGCTTAGTATGGAGAATTTAATGGCTGCACCATATTGGCCGAGGAGAGTGCATCGGTAGCCCAGAACACTTCTCTCTCCGCGGGCAACAAAAATACATGACAAATAAACAGGCCAAATCTGCCTAAGGCTGTGGCTCACCCGTGCTCATATCTGATGACTCCGCACCTGTAAGGCAGATGTTAAGACATTAGGCTGCGCTGTTGGTACTTGTCTTTGATGAAATTCGTTGGTAGTTGAGGAAAAGACACGGTGTAATAACTGTCTCAAGTGTCGGAGGACACCCGAACAGCGCCGTAAAGGAAGGGAGGCAGGTGGTAGTGAAAGAAGAAAGAAGTGAAAGAAGAAGAATGCAGGACGCTTAAGCTCCGCCCATGAAAACGGAGCTCGACAGCGTGCTGCAGCGCTGCTACGTAGTACAGGGAACACTAGCGCCCGTTCGGCGCGATGCCTTGCCCGTTCTGCAAATAGAAAATTGTTTTTTTTTTTGGGAGGGGGTGGGAAAATGACGCAGTAGCCGTCCCACTTTTCTCGGTAGTTGTTGTTGAGATTGAAAGAAGAATGGTAAGGAAATTGCACGGGCCTGCCGACTGACTCGAGCTGAACCACAACCGCTGCCACATGCGGATAGAGGCGAGTTGAAAGATATGAGAAGAAAGAGTGAAAGAACAGACGTGTGTCGCAACAACCGCGTCATCCGAAGCGGCGACGCCGGCTGTAACAAATACCCCCGTGTCTTGGTAGACACTCGAACCACGCATAATACGCAGCCCCCCGATTATAGGTCAACGGTTTCCCCGATTATACGTCGCCGGTTCGAATCCGTGCCGCCAGCTAGGCTCTAACCTAACAAGTAACTTTATGCTGCAGGAGACTGAATCATTTGACACCATTGAGAAATTTCCGACCATCCGCGGATCTGTAACGTGCACTGACATCGCACAGCACTCGGGCTATTTATTAATAAAAATGAATATGGATGGAAAGAGACAATGGTAGCCGCAGCATCTGCCATCGAAACCTGAAGCACCTGAGCTGCGGTTAGCGGGTTTGAAAAGACAGGGAGAGGACAGGGAGAGGGAAACAATGGAAGGAGCGACCGAACAAGAGCACACACGGGCGCCTGTTACGTTTCGCGTACACCGAAACGCGGCCGCAGGAGGCGAAACCGAAAAGGCGCGCGTGCGCTCTGCGATGTTCGTGTTACCCTTCCTTAAAATACCCGCAGCAGTGGCTCAGTGGTTAAATTGCGTGTATATTGAGGCGCAGTGCCCGGGTTCAAACCCGACCGCGGAGGCCGCGTTTCGATGGAGGCGGAACGCAAAAGGCGCCCTTGTTCTGTGCGATGTCAGTGCGCGTTAAAGATCCCAGTCAGTGGAAATTATTCCGGGGACCCCCACTACAGCACCTCTCTCCTAATTCGAGCACTTCCACCTTAAACGTGAGCAGGAGATTGAAGCTTACTACGCCTAACAGAGTCGGGAGCAATGGCATCAAGCCTCCGACCGTCTTAATGGCCATCTAAAATGCATACACTCGTGGTTCCTCCTGAGACATCTACTAGACCCACCTCACACCAAATCCATAGCTCGCAACCTTGTATTTTAAGGGGAGCGGACCACCAGAGGCTGCTTCCCTGTCAACCTTTCTGCAAATATTAATAAATGCTTTTCATCATCATCACATCCCTATTCAAAATACATAATATTTGGCTCGCGAGGGGCCTGTCGGTGCCTGTTGATAGCCTATCGAATCTACCATAATTGCACATGGACCCCGCACACTGTTATTTTATATGGTCCGCTGCTCATCAGGGGATGGATGGAAACAACTTAATTACGCAAAAAAATCTTCCAGGGTGGTCCCCTATTGGTTCGGGAGTCCACGGGCTTGTGCTTCACGTAAAGCCCGATCCCCTAGCCATTTCTGGCCTGCGGGCTTAGCGGTCCGTAAAGCAGCCTCCCAGGAAGAATGAGTGGAATTGGGGGTGGGGGGTACTGCCTTTGGGGAAGGACATTCCCAAAGGTAGTGGAAAAATGGGGATCTGGTCACGCCACAGGTGGTACAATCTAGAGGAAAGGTGGGGTGAAAGCATGAGAGACGATGGGGGGAAATAAAGCAGGCTGTCTGTAATTATCGCCATATGGCGCTGGATGAGGGCGACAAGGTACTGTAGGGCGGTGGCAGTGTCATGCGGCTGAGTTTGTAGAATGTTGTGATTTGATGATATGTCGAAAGGAGCGGTGGGGCCTCTTGCGCAGGGTAGGGTGCCTGATCATCCAGGGTCCGGGAGGAGAGTTCTCGGGCCAGCGCATGAACGCGCTCATTACCGGGGATCGATGCATGCCCAGGCACTCACGACAGAGTAACCGTTCGGTCGAGAGAGGTGACTGTGGCAAGAATACGATGTGTTGCCGGCTTCGCCACGCCCTTTAGGTAGTGGCGGTACGTGACCTGAGAATCTGTGCAAATTTATGCTGTCGTCGATGGTGGAGTGTGCCAGAGCAAGCTCGATGGCGGCTCCTTCTGCTTATGCAGGCGAATTAGTCCGGATAGTGTCAGCCGCCCCCACTGTGCCATCTTCATTGGCTGCGACTCCCGTGAAACATCCTGGTTTCGAATTTTGTGCCGCGTCGACATAAAGGATATCGGAGCGGTTGCTGTATGTTTTCGTGTAAGAGCTCGCTCGTGCCTGCCGCCTACCCTGACGGTGACTAGCGCTCATATTGCGCGGTAGGGGCTTCTGATATATGTGGCCGTGAGTGCGCAGCGAAATCATGTAAGTTGTAGGACTTGTTGGGGTGGGAATGGGTGGATTGAGACGTAACTGCGCACTAGGCGTTGTCCTGTTTCTGTGCGACTCAGGCGGATTAGCCTCTATTAATTCGATCACTGCATTGTGAGTAGGCCAGGAGACGTTTCGTGCTAACCGTCCGTGGAAGACGTAGGGCGGAGGTGACAGCCGTGCGTATTAGGATGTCTGCCTGTTGTGTTTGCCGCTGAGTGAGTATGTGGTATGGTAGGTGGTATGTAATGCGGCTAATAATTAGTGCATTTGTCATATTCAAGGTCTCGAGTTGAGACAGCCCATGATTGCGTGCTGCCATCCACCTGATAAGTGCAGGGACCTGTTTGGTCTGTCTTTGCAAGAGCTGAAGGGTGGCGGTTGCATCGAATGTGTTGTTAATGAGAAGGCCGAGAATCCTCACCTGAGGCACAATGGGCACTGGATTCCCGTACATGTGCAGTTCAATCTGGGGGGTCACTGGGGAGGGGATTCAGCTGCAGGAGTTCCGATTTATTTCGAGAGCAACGGAGGCCTGTGTTTACTAAATGAGTGGTGGTGATGTCTATGGCAGATTGCAGGATATCCTGGGCTGTTCCAAGGGATCCTCTCGTTGTCCAGAGGGTTATATCACCTGCGTATATGGCTGTGTGGAGCCCCAGCGGTTGGCAGAAAACGAGGCAGCAGACGCAGCCGCCGGTGCGCTCTATCATCGGGCTGTTTTCTTCTCCCCACCCGAACAAGAACCCAATTTTAGGCCGGTCTCTACTTTGAAAGTATTGCGACCTACTATCAAGGTAGTCATCGCCTTTACCCTCGCCCATGTCAATTCCTCGAAAAGGCGGATGAGCGGCTCCTTCTTCGCTTTCTCACCAATACATTGCTGTGCCCGGCAGCACTAAAATATGTTTAGCAAGGCAATTACACGCATTTCCTTTCCTGTGATGATACTACTAGGGAAGCACATGAACTTGACATGCAATTCCTTTTCTCGATGCGAAGTGACTCACAAGCAATTTTATAGTGGACCGGATCATACTTGGACATAAGTAACGCATTGACCGTGCCGTGCTGCCCTTTAGGAACCCACCATTCAATTTTGTCCTTTATGGCCAAGTTCGCTTAGAGGTCAAATCAGATAAACCAGGTTCGAAACCAAGGGTGGCGGCAGCGTTTCCATGGTTGCGGAACGCAAAAGACGCCCGTGTGCTGTGCGTTGTCAGTGTAGGTATGAGTGCACGTTAAAGATTCGCAGATGGTCGAAATTATTATGGATGCCTCTGCTACAGCACCTCTTTCTCTCTTTGTTATTTGACTGCCACCTTCTTCGCTTTCCTTAGGGCGCGGTTAAGGTGTCCACCGAGATATGTGAGGCAGATAATGGCCCATTTCCTTTCCTCCATGAGGAATTTACGATGCCATATCTGGGCACTAGTCCCGTGGGTAACATGCCTAACTGCCTCTCAGAAAATCCATTATTCAAAGAATTCAAAAAAGGGAGAAATTGTTTTGAGGAAAGGAAATGATGCAGTAACTGTCTCACATATCTCGGTGGACACCCGAACCGCGCCCTAAGGTAAGGTATAAAGAAGGGAGTGAAAGAAGAAAGGAAGAAAGAGGTGCTGCTGTTGTGGAGATTTCCGGAATCATTTCGACCAAGTGGGTATATTTAATGTGAACTGACATCGCACTGCACACGGGCGCCTTATGCGTTTCACCTCTATCGAAACGCGGCCGCTGCGGTCGGGTTCCAAACGTGATCCTGCGGCTCAGTAGACAACAGGCTTACCCGCTGAGCCACCGCGGCCGGTTAAGTTTTGCCCATTTCGGCAAAGTTCATTTCAAGCTAAAATTACGGGTTTTCCATTCCATATTTGGGCATGGGCCAGGCAGAGTATGCCGTGATTACGTCCCAACCTTCGGGGTGATGAACAACTTTTCTTCACACCTCTTGTTACAGCCGCGCCAAATTCTGGCACGTGACCCGCCAGAAAACCACTTATTCCATGGCTTTCGCCGAAAGTGCAGACCGGAGTGCTTTCTCTCTGATGAGCATCGACCAGCGAGGCTGGTCCCTTTGCCTGCGCGTGGGTATAAATATGGGAGGCTTTTATTTAGTTATTCATAAGGTGTCACCACCACTATATACGCACCCGCACACAGACACATATACGACAGACAGCGGCTATTTTTCGCGATAGGGCTACTAATGCCGGCGCATAGCAACAAGCCAAGGAGGCGAGCACTTATGAGCGTCTATAAATTTATGGGCAATGCCATAATGAACGAGTGGCCAGTGAATACTTTAAGTGTCTGGAAAAATCTATATCATGACAGTGAATACTGTGTGTGGCTCGGAATACCAAGACTATTCTTTCCAAAATGTGTCCTGCATTAAATGCCGATCAGTGCTTCCTGCCAGCGCTAAAAGGCAGTAGTTTCCCATAAGATATCAATAATAGAAGATGAGAATAAATGTTATAAATGTGCAGGGGGCATTTTCGTCTTATGCAGGATTATACTTTGAATTTCCTGCAACCAATCTGTCTAAAGTAAGGTTCAACATCAACTCTTGTCCACATTGCGCACAGAGTAAAGTTAGCATTCAGATATTCGCGACTGCTCGGTAAAATAATTCTTGAAAGATGAAGCCTCATCCTTTAAAATTGAAAAAAAAAATCCTCTTATGGATAAAATAGTTTGGGCAGCCGGGCAGAAAAAACCATTCAAAGTTCAAGTGCATATGACGCTGTGTGATGTTGACAAATGACTTTCTGAATGTGGAACCCATGCCTTGTGGCAAAGTACGGATTCTAAAAATCCTGTCCATACTCTACTCTTTACGTTTCAATGGACAGGCGATTACCTTTCATCAACCATTACGCATTACTATTTTCAGCGAAGTATAGTTAGTTGGATTCGAATTGAAGTCCTACGAAATAACGGATGTAACTGAAGAGTTACTAAAATCATATGTTGGCTATCGTTATCAGTACGTCACCATCCGATCGGTTAGGGCAATGAGTACCTTGAGCCTAGTGATCGTTCAATTCAACGGGAGTAAGGAGAGTGCTACAGTTTCGGAAATTTCGGTATGAGTTTTGGATGGCGCGCATTGCCTGAATTCTCACGGGCTCCCAGAAAGGGAAAGGAAGATTGCAATGTCTCGGCATAACTAGATTTCTAGCAGGCCAGAGTAGCCTGAAATCCGGTAAGAACTGATCTCGGAGGAACACGACGGCCTCCGTTCCGCAGTGCAATATCAAAACTGCACCATTGCTGGAGACTGGAACGTCATATATTGCCTGTTGAGGAAATGCTAACAAAAATGACCTCGTGACACGACCTAAACGAGGTTACTTGCGGAGGACTGAAAGGCGCCACCACGAGCAAGCCTTATGCTCAGCAGTATGAAACATACATGCTGTAGCCCAAATACACCCAAACGACAAAATTCTAGAGCTTAGCTTCAGCATGCCTAGTGTGCTGTGAAACGTTTGACGCAACTTTCGGACGGGAGCTATCAGCGGCTATCCGTGCACCAGAGTCACTTAAGTCCGTTGACATCGCTATTTCATGCAGGCACTAATGCCATTGAAAATATTGCACGAAATGATTACAGAGCTAGCATTGAACGCGAAGCGTGGCGAACTATGCTGCCCGGGCTGAGCCAGAGAAACTCGAAGTTACCACGCTTAGCAAACAAATACTTACAACTTGGCAAACATCTGGCCTAATCCTGTACTCACAGAACTGTCACGGTAAGAAGAATAGAAGCAAAGGCCAACCTGCTCGCGTCTTGTACCCTTCGATGAGGACTCCGTACTGCCAACAAAGACGACCTTCTTCTTCTTCTTCTTCACCTCTTTATAATGGCACATACCCACGTGGGGGGATTGGCCAAGGTGTAGTGGTATACATAAGAAAATTTTCATAGGATTAAACGTGAATTTTGAAAAATGTATTCATGAAAAACGACAGAAGAATATTTGAAGTGAAATAACAAAGAACATTTTGGCGAGAATAATAATAATTAAAAAAAACTCCGAGACTTTTAAAGGAGTTAGCAAATCAACCTACCAGTTGCAATTATGTAATCATGGAGATTCCCACAAATTGAACTCAAAGCAAATCCTTTGGCGATCGCTCCGAACGATAACAACACTGGCAGAGATAACGGAAGCCCTAACCTGGAGAGAGGGACCTCCAGGTAAATCTTTCTCTGAAGCGCGAACTTTGGACAGTAGAGCAGGAAATGGTCCACAGATTCAACGACCCCGCATTAGTCACATAGGTTTGTCGGAGACCACCCACATCTGCATACGTATAAATTTAAACTGCGAATCCTGCACCACAGTCGCGTCATTGATACCTCACATTGCCTGGTTTTACACGAACGGACGTTCCATTTATACGCTAAGTGCTGATAATCAGCAGTATTTAGTAGGGGATCGCGTAACCTGGCTGATATGTGTTGGAACCGCTGAAACCTGGAGATCGCCAGCAGACTGAAATTCGGGACGGGATGCGTTACTGGCTCGGCAAGAGCTGACCTTGCTAAATAATCAGCCACCTCTTTGGAATGAATGCCTACATGACCAGGAACCCGGACAAAACGGACCTCCTTTAAAGTGGACGGGACAATAAATCGCAGGAAGCGGTACAAAAAATCTTTTTGGGAAGTTTCAAGGGAGACTAAAACTGACAAACAATCAGCCAGGATGACAACGTGAGATACATGACACGGAATTTTGCGCAGGGCCATTGCAAGAGCCAAAAATTCCGCAAAGAATATGGGGATAAAATCTGGGATGCGGACAGAATAGCTCCATGCCAAATCCTGCGAAAAGATGCCGACTGCAGCTTTTTGGCAGCTGACGGAGGCATCAGTAGAAAGCACCACATGATGGGGGAATTCCGCTATATGACCAGAAAGAATGCCGTTTAAAATGTTTGTGGGCATGTGTTTCGCATGAGATGGGAAGATGTGGTCAAAATGGAATTCCACTTCTGCCGGCGTGTCGTCAACCCACTGAAAAGGACTGAGATCAACACCAATCGGGGTTAAAAGTTTCTGCGTTAAGGTAATTTGTGGCATTTGATATCGTAAAAAAAAGGCCTGATGAGACACAAAAATAGGAGTACTGACATTAGTCATCGGGTCCAACGACCTGAGGAAAGTTCGCACCGTGAGTATTTGAAAGCGGGAAATTAAATCGGGCATATTGGCTTCGAGATAAAGGAGGGCGTTTGAAACTGATTTTGGGAGACCAAGGCAGAGACGTAGAGCACGCCTTTCCAGTAAGATTAAGGGTTGAACATTGTAGCTTGCGCTACCAGAGAACAAAATGCAACCAAATTCAAGTATAGGTCTTACATAAGCTTTGTAAAGTAACAATAATGTGTCGCGGCGCATCCCAACCATTTTATTGGCGATTCGTGTCAGCCGGCCTAGAGCGCGTTCTCCTTTACGCACGTTGTTCTTGATATGAAGGCTCCAATCTAAGGTTGGATGGTAAGTAACACCTAGATATATAACAGATTCCACTTGTGGAATCAGATTAGAGTGATGGGCTAATGAAATGTACAAAGGCGTGTCTGGAGGAAATACCAGTGTGCCACATTTGTCAACATTCAGGGATAAATTAATACGGTGCAACCAAACTCCAAGAGCATCCAAATATCCCCGCAGAATCTGGTAAAGCGAATGGATATCCGTGGCCGAGGCGAAAAAAGCTATGTCATCTGCATACACAAAAACTGTTATATCAGGACGGATTGGGATATCACTGACCAAAATATTAAAAAGCAGCGGCGATAGTACCGAACCTTGCGGCACTCCTCTTGATTGATGGTAAGTATTAGAACATAGGGTACCCTCTGCGCAGTAAAGGTATCTGTCCTTTAGAAATTCAGATATCCATGCATAAATGTAGGTTGGAGGATGTAACCGCGCAAGTCTGTCAAGTAAAATAGTATGTTCTGCACTATCATAGGCCTTTGCTACATCAAGAGTCACCAAAGCTGAAACTTCTCTTCTGCGTATCGAGAGCCGGATTCTACTCTCTAGATCAACATGCGCGGTCCATATAACAAACCTGACCTCACCTCACCTGACCGTATTCACTGCTGCATATTATACTTCTCTTCTTCTTCGTTATAATATCTGGAATGTCCGGAGCGCTCGTAGACGGCGACAAGAGCGAATCGGCATAAGACGATGCCCTTTTTGTCCCCTTTTGCGCCACAGCATGGCGCCTTCGGTTCGTAGCAGAGAGTGCCATGTGGAAACAAGGAATGCTAACGAAAACTGGCAGTGGGAGCATCCACAATGTTTAAGAAGGAAATTACGAAACAAAATATCAACGAGCTCTTTGATGTTCGAGGCCAGGACGCGAGTTTTGCAGACAGACATATCGAGTCAGGTACCACGAGACAGACACGTTATGCAGTGCGTGTTGAAAGGAGGAGGAAACGGCTTAAGCCACTTGACACTTTTCTGTAAAGGGCTTCACCCTAGAGTCGAAAGCAGCAGGGCTGATTTATTCAAAGCTTTGGGGTTTAACAACAGGACCGCGTCTCCAAGCCGTCAGCTAGGGTCTCCTAGCCGTCAGCTAGGGTCTGAGCTCAGTAGGGTGACCCCCTCTGCTTATGGGTTGGCAAAGGCAGGGGGATATGCCGCTACATCCTCATCATTATCATCAGCCTGATTATGCCCACTGCAGGGCAAAAGCCTCTCCAACGTCTCTACATTTAACCCTGTCCTTTGCCATATGCGGCCATCGTATCCCCGTAGACATCTTAATCTAACATGTGCATACAATAGAAAATCATTAGCATTGATCGCTTTCAATTCTGTTTTAATACGCCTTCATTTTCCACAACGAGGCTTGCTGTCCCCTGGTAGCTAAAGAGCGCATGAAAGCATTCAGTGCGCACAATATCAGCTCCGCGGTGCACGACGACGCTTAAGGCATTGTGTCACCTGTTGTGAATATGGCAGCGTCAAAAATATCCTCAAGGGATTATACGGCAGCTACGGCGCCAGTCTTAACGTTTGGACCTGGAAAAAGCAATACTAATAGCCTTCTTCTCTCCATTCGGTTAAGTCCTGATGAGAAAAGGATCTACATATATAATACAGAAATAAATATATCGCGGAATCCTTCAAAACGATTGCGCGCCAGCTCCTGAAGCCCGCTTGACACATGGTACGGCTACCATGATATTTAGCATTCGTGGGTCTATTTATTCGTGTCCGCTTTCTGTGTTTAACAAAACCAGTAGAAAGTATTTTAGGTTTCGTAAGCACCGTTACCAGGTTGTAAAGAAACGCTTGCGATGTGCATGTGAGCGTTTCGGAGCGGTGTCTGCATGAATGTACATAATACGACAACGACCTGCGCTACAACAGGAGCACTGAACCTTGCCATTTTAGATAACAATAAAAGCATTCAGCAAAGCGTTGCGTGGATAAAAATAGAGGCATTCAGGCTGTCCTGCCGTTGTCTAGAAGAGGCGAAGAGCTTCGTTTTCATACATCAAGTGATCAAATTAGGGTTCTCACGTGTTCTTTGAGTCTTCGGACAAACCATAATATCATCTTCCCACTCTTTTACAACTGTATCAGGCACAACGCTGCCTGTCGGTAGCGAACCTCTGACGCAGCAACCGTGGCGACGATGCGCGCGGCGAGGAGTCAGGAGGCGTGCAAGGGCGGCGTGCTCACGTGATCAAAGATGACAGCTCCCATGATAAGCAACTGTAATGCGTCCATAACGCCTATAAAATTGGTTGCTCTCAGGCCACAGGCAACGCTGCAACATTTTGGATTCATCATCATCATCAGGCTGACTACGCCCACTGCAGGACAAAGGCCTCTCCCATGTCTCTCCAATTAAACCTGCCCTTTGCCAACTGCGGCCACCTTATTGCCGCATACTTCTTAATCTCATCTGCCCACTTATCTTTCTGTGAAGCCCTGCTACGATTACCTTCGATTATACTTGTGGCCTTCGCTTGTTTATTTCCGCTCGCATGTTTTTTGCTACAAGCAACCAGCGAACTATTGCATTGTCCAAACCTTTGACCTAATATAAATTTCCAATTGCGAATATGCCATAATAATAAGAAGCGCAAGAGGCCTCACCGGCTTTTTATTTACGCTCTTTCCCCCACTCGTTCTTTCTTTCCTCCCTCCTTTCCATATCCTGTCCTCTAATTTTTTGCTAATCGCTTTTCGAGCAGTTTGAGCTGATCTAGCACTTTACAATCTAATGTTTCATCCAATTTACTTTTTCTTGGGCATTTTTATTTACTCATTTTTTATTTTTCTTTCTTGTGTGCCTAGCTTTAGCCACCTATAGCTCAGTCCTCACAACAACCGCCGTCTTGTATCTTCCGGCCCCGGCTTTCAATTTCCACTCAAGGCATACGTTGCCTCAATTCCTTCTTTTCCTACTTGGCGTTTGATTTATGAGCGTACGTTGTTGGGCTAGTCGGTCAATCATGTTGACCGCTTGTTATGTTATCTTCTTGTCCTTGTCTTTTTGTGCGCAGTACCCCCCTTGTATTCACCATGTTTGATTTATGATGCCAATTCGGGATTAACTTTTAGCGTGGCATCTATTCATTTTTTTTGTTTGAGCCTGTGGCGGTTGCGTTAGGGCAGATACCCCCTCTTCTTTTAGTATTTTTGGGGGGTTTTGCTCCTAAAAGAGGTAGTCCTGACTGAGGATGTCAGGAGGAAATTAAATGGAGCACAAACACGTATCGTTTTCACAGGACACGCATGGATACATTTTTGGAGTGCTTTCCTGCACGTAACACGAATGATCATGGACACCAGCTTTCAAGTATATCCGCCACAATGAGCTCTGACCCCTGGCGTAGACGTTGCTAGTTCTAAATATTTTGGGGAATAATATACGACTGCAGTTTCGGAATTTATATTATAGGTTTTTACATAGACGGCGCGCTGATTATAATTACATTTGATCACTCAAAACTAAAATAAATGAGAAGTTGATTTTTATCACTAGACTTGATCAGTGAAAATATTCTATTCGAAAGAGTTGGTGCATTCTAATCAACTCGAATATGGCAGGGCAATGCGGTATACCCATTCTTTTTACACCGTACGCTGGCGTCAAAGAACTGGTCGATCTGTGCAAGAGCCCGACTCTCAACCGTCTACTCAAGCACAAAGTTACGGGTACAGGGATTTGTAAGGTGCTCAACAGATTGAATTAACAGCGCGGGCGGTTTCACCTGGCTGATCCCTCAAAACCTCCGAGAGATAGGAATGAGGATTTACTAGTAAGAATAAACCTGCCGCACTGCTGCAGCGCTGTCAATGCCACCATCGGCTGTTATGCTGCAATGAGAGTGAGTCGTCTGCTTCACAGCGCTGTATTATTGACCGCAGGCTTTTTTGTGCAATAACCTCTATGGCACCGCCGACGCGCGTCAGATGGGGCGCTCCAAAACCATCCTCATCATCTTCGTCGGTACCACCATCCTCGGCCAGTACCATCGTCTTGAACTGAGGGATAATAATAATAATAATAATAATAATAATAATAATAATAATAATAATAATAATAATATTTTTTCTTGCACATAGTAAATACAGAATAAAGAAACGGGCCTGTCAAAGCCTCTAGTGGCTTGAGGGACTAGGCCCGGCAAAGTCGGCAGGCGGACGTGCAATACAAACATGAAATATGAGCATAATATTAACACAACATATCAAAACAATAACACGAAATGAGTAGTGATAAAGGTGTAACAGTTCAGGTAAGTGACATCAACAAGAGATAAAAATAAACTGCAAGAGCCAACGTTAACAAAATAGTAATTTAACACTTCGTGCCTGATCATGAAAATTTAGACGAATAAGAACCGTGTTTCAATGACTGAACCATGATTTTTAATGCTTTTTTTGATGTTGCAGAAAGCACCTCCTCTGGCAAATCATTAAAAATTTGGGGAACATAAACACAGCGCCTGGCTTCTCCATACCTTGTTGAGGAGCGCGGTACCTGAAAACGAATGGTACTACGTAGGCTTCGGTAAACTACATGATGCACTTTGAAATTGCTGTCCCAGAAATGCCGTACCACTACAGTCTGTAGAAAGAGCGTTCGAAAGCATGGAAGACCAAGGGCTGTGAAAATGTTATCGGATACAGAAAAGGGGGCGTTATATGCTATATTTGTCAGTATGTTTCTTAATAAAGTGTCAACTCTGTTTTGCCATCTGGCTGAGCAAAAAGTAAAAATAGTAATTCCATATCGGAGAATGCTGTACACCAGAGCATGCGCAATATTTTTTTTTTATGTGAAAAGGAACAATTGATTTTATATGGAAAAACAACCAGGCTGCGCTCCTTAGCTTATCGCAGACGTGTGATAGCTGGCTGTGCCAAGACATATCACTGTCGAAGAAGACTCCCAAGTATTTTACCGAATTCACATAGGTGAGCCGCACGCACCGACAGGGAAAACAGTTGTGAATATGTAGAAAAACCGGCGGATCTATAGCTGGTAGTTTTAATGGGGATCTGAAGCAAACGAGTTTTGTTTTTACCGAGTTAACTTCCAAACAGTTATTAGTGAAGCAAGTTATTGCTTTGTGTATGTTATTCTGGAGATTAGTAATGGCCGTGTTGTAAGAAAAGTGTTTGGAAAGCAGAACAGTGTCGTCGGTGTATTGAAATAGTAGACCTTTGGAAATTACTTCGGATAAGTCATTAACAAACAGATTGAACAGAAGGGGTGATAATATGGAGCCCTGCGGAACTCCGGCCTGCAATGGAAGTTTACTACTTACATTCGTCATCCCGTCTAACACAACAACTTGTGATCGACCGGAAAGATAATGCTTGAGCACATCGTAATACGGACCTCTGAAACCCATGGAGTGCAGTTTTTCTAATAAAATGCCGTGATGAACTGTTTCAAAAGCTTTCGAAATGTCTAAAAATAAAGCAACACTGAACAAATCTTGATCGAAAGCTGAGAAAAGTTCATCTGAGAACTCTTCCAGAAGAGCTACAGTACCACGACCGGGAATGAAACCAAACTGACGGGTTGACAAAATAGAAAATTTTTCAACAAAGGATAACATGGATATCAAAAGAAATTTTTCGATTATGTGGGAAAGTATAGGCAAGATCGAGATGGGTCGGTCGGTAGTTTTTCATGTCGTCTTTCTGTCCTCCTTTAAATAACGGCTTAACTACAGCAGTTTTAAGTTCATCTGGAAAAAACGCAGTGTGTAGAAAACCGTTCAGCATGTAAATCAGGATATCAGACAATGCCTCGAAATTCCTTTGGAGCAAATCTGCTGACAAGCCGTCAATACCAGGAGGTTTATTTCGCTTGAAGCTAAAGATTATATCATGTAGGTCTTGTTTCGTAATGCTGGCTAGAAAAGCGGACGCAGAGTTTGATTCTTTCAACGTGCATTGGTATGTCCGACTGGAAGATGCTTTCTCTGAGGACAGCGCAAAAAACGATTAAAGCTATCAGCGACTTCGATGCAATCTCCCGGAAAGAAAGAAAGCGGGGAGGTACTTGCGGAATTTTTGCCACGAAGATGGTTTATCAGTGACCACGTTTTAGCGGCATTCCTTGACGACTGGCAAAATTTTTGAAAAAAGTACTGGCGCTTCGTGAACCTTAGTGGAGCGACCACCCTGTTTCTTGCGGCTTTATATTCCAGTCGTAAGGCTTGATTTTTTGGTACACGTTTGCATCGCCTCCAAAGTATGTCTCTGTATGAAATGACACGCATTGCGTCAGCGGTCAACCAGTTATATTCTCTTCGGCGCTTTTTTATTACGACACGTTTAGAACTGCCCTCAAATTTTCTTATTTGGTCGCAGAAGATACTATAGACCTTCTCTGGCGAATTAGCCTCAGTTATGGCTAACCAATTAAAACTGCTGATCAAGCTATCTAATACTTTGTGGTCATCTATAGTGATATAAATGAGGTTTTTTGGAACAGCGCTTCGTGAAGCATTTGATAAAGTAAACGAAGGAGACGAACGACAAGCAACCAGATAGTGATCCGCGAAGCGCTGTGAAATAGCACAGGAGGCAAAGGAATAGTTAGGAGCACGGAAGACAATGTGGTCAATACATGAACTAGTTAGACGACCGTTAACCATTTCCTCACGAGTGGGAACTGTTGTCGTATTTCTTAAACCACATGAGGACAGGAGAGACAAGTAATCGGAAACGATGCCCATTGCAGGGCACAATGTGTTTATGTTTAAGTCGCCCACCAAACATATCTCTTCCACGGAATTCCAGAGGTTCAATATTTCCTCGAGCTCTAACAAAAATCGGGTGATACTAGAGCACGGCGGCCGATATAAAGGTAACAAATTTACACACCGGACACCGCAAGTTATCTTAAGCGCTAAACATTCCGCATGCGCGAAGTTCACGTCCAGTGATGAAACATCACTGGACGTGATGTTATAACGTGATGTTATAATAATAATAACAATAATAATAATAATAATAATAATAATAATAATAATAATAATAATAATAATAATAATAATAATGCTCTTTTGATTTGTGTCGTATGGTACAGGGTCGACACTGGAGGCCGGCAGTAAAAGTTGTCACAAACGACGGCTTGACAGAGCTGCAGGCCCCCATGCACTAGGCAGCGGTACAGTGGCAATGGTTTTATGCAAAAAGATGCTATACACAGTACAGCTCACACTATACATTGATAAATAAATTCAATTCAATAAATTCAATTCACGCCGAAGAGCTGGGCGACCGTCTCGCGCCGTCTGCGAGTAGTGGCGGTGCCACCACCGGTGGCCTTAGATTAGATTAGAATAGATTGGATTAGATTGGATTAAATTGGATTAATTTGGATTGGGTTGGATTGGATTGGATTGGATTAGATTAGATTAGATTAGATTAGATTAGATTAGATTAGATTAGATTAGATTAGATTAGATTAGATAACCGATGCATCACCACAAGTCTAACCACAAGCACCACCACCACTAGCTACACTACCAGCTGAACCATGGCGTAGGTACGGATATTGCTTTCGCAATTACCGGGCTTAACCAAGCTATGCCACAGCGATTTTTTGATTTTGAGATGTCTTTTGTCTAATTTCGCCCTGTGAGCTTGATAACATTTCAAGTGCTTACCCTCTAGCATCTGGTTAGTACCGTTACATACCCTGTTTGCGCAAAATAAAGCGTCTAGGGAAGTTAGCTATTGTATGTTGCCCATTTGTTGCTTTGCGCTATGGAACATCATGGGGAAGAGTTTAGTGCTCTGTTTAGCGTCGCATGACGACAGCCCACCACATTCAGAACCCGGCCTTCGTAGCTGTGTTGGCGCTGGTATGTCGACCGTCTTCCGTCGGCACAAATCTCGCCTCCTGCGGCAGCGTTGTTCCCTCCCTCGCTTGAGTGGAGAGTTGTATGTAAGAGAGAGAGAGAGAGTAAACTTTATTGAGAATCTGTTCTTGAGCGTAGCTTCACGTTGAAATGGGTGGGCGCCACATTTCAGAACTCCAGTGCTCCGAGCTGCTTCACGAAGCTGGTCACCGAGCTTTCACTGATCTTCCAAGGACACGCTAATCAGATCAGCCCCCCACTGGCCGCAACTATGTACCACCATTCTCCTTTCCCTCCTACATTCCCTGCACACTTGGGTCGGGTGAAACCGTACATCTGTCTGCAGGTAGAATTCTTTTTGGAAATGATGAGTGCTCAGTAGAAAGCGTCGCATTGGATTAGCGCTACGTTTTATCATCGATATAATTTTCTTATGTAGCTGTTTTTAATTCAAGAATTAACTGCAAGCTACTGATTTATCGTCTCCCGTGGAAGTTTTTCACCTTGTAAATTTAATTTAGAGAGGCTATTGAGCTTGGACCGCCTTTTGAAAGGGTGTCAAACAAGCCGGGAGGTGAAACCAGATGTTGGAGAACTGCACCGTTCAGCGAACAGAATTACGCCGTGGCGCTCCAGTAAGAGCTTGAGTAAATGGCAATGCGTATAGTATGAGTTTGGCTTGGGGTTCGCAAAAAAAAGCAGCATCACAGGTTAGTGCTTCAAAAACAATTGTTAATATGAGAGATAAACACTAAGATGGTTAAACTTTCAGCTCATCAAGGGGTTAAATACGTGCTATTGGCAACGAAAGTGTCCAGATCGAGCGCACGACAGCAAATTGTAGCGCGGTGGCTCGTTTAGGCACCACTAGAAGCTCTAGGGGAATCGTCATGCATAGCCTTCGACTCCAGCGAGTAGAAATCCGGTCTACGAACTGATGAAACAGCCACGCTGCTCACGTCCTGAACGCTCTCCTCCTTCGATAACACAATCACTACTAATTTCGCACGGACTATTTGCGTCTTTTTTGGGGTTAAAGACACAAGTAGCTTATATTTCTGCTGCTTTATAATCTTACTTTCACGAGTTCGAGAACTTATCTGAAACAATGACAGTGCGCTTGTTTTTGAATGCATTCAAAGCAAAAGTTTTTTGAGCTACGAGTAAAGTATATTTTTAGCTCTATGCTGACGTCACGCCCGTGAAAAAGCAAACCATTGTTATACAAGACCGTTCACAGGCTGACAGATAAACGGCAGTCTGCAACGGAATGTATAAAAAAAGACCGTTCTGCGCTGGAGAAAGAAAAATTTTAAATGCCTGAAAACTACAGTCACGCACACAAACCTTTCTTTGTTCTTTTGATTTTCGTGTAGAAGAGCGTCCTAAAAAATTCGGCAATTATTGAAAAGAAACGGCAAGGATCACATATCGACTCTATGTCGTGAACATGCCGGAGCTTATATGCGGAAATTCTTGATAAAGCAGATTGCTTCAATGGTTCTTTTCGTCCATATATCCTGTCATTCTCAGCACTAATAACGTTGATCCCAATTTTTCTTTAGCCGATGTTGGTCTTATGCGCTGTGCAGAAAGTGACCGAAGGAGAATGGAATTGCTGCTCACGTTCGCACTGCAACTTGTTTTCATGGTCTACAAACTGCTCTTTTCAGTGCATGAGCGTGTAAGTTTTCCAAATATTTACAAATTGTCGTGTCCGGTCGCTGTGTTGAATGCAGCGAAAGACGCACACGGTACTTTAAGACTTCGTTTATTTAAAGCCGATGAGGGTGCGACCAGCGTCGACCGAGGCAGGAGCCGAACTGGCCGCCCGAAGAAAGGAGGGAGCGGAGAAGCGTCCACGGGAGGGAGTGGCTTCCCAAAACAGGAGGAGGATGCGGGGGCGCACCATGGGGGGGCATCTGGCGACAGCGTGCGACGAGGGGCAAGTGGTCGTTAGGAGGAGGATGCGAGTGGTCGTTAGGAGGAGGATGCGAGTGGTCGTTAGGAGGAGGATGCGGGGGCGCACACACACAAAAGCAATAAGGGGACACAACACTTCCTTCCCCCTTAGAAAGTTGCCTGGTATCGTGCAGGGGGTCGGCGCTCACGCGTGGAGGCGCGCTGGCTTTGTGCGCTCGGGGGAGAAACACTTGTAGGCTGGCTGTTGTTCGCTGTGTCTCCTAGGTCTGTCCTGGGCGAAGTCTCTTCTTCCGGGAAGAGGTGCCAGGCTATGTGGGAAGATGGTGCACGTGTTCTCTCCGCTGGCGGACAGCTCTCAGACGGCGTCGTAAATCTACGCAGCTGGTTGAGATGTCGGCGTGCTACTGTGCCATGTATGTTGACGAGCCAAGAGCGCAGGCCTATGCGTCTGACAATTGTAGCTTCCTCCCAGCGTGGCTTTTTCAGAAACTGTCGGGCGAGGACGCGCTGCCCCTCATTAAGCGTGCCGCAGCGCGGAATTGCTTTTTCTTCCCGGAACGTCTCTGCCTTTGGCTCGGGGAGGATGGCTGTGAGCTGGGTTCGCATTTCACGCTCGAACATCATTTTCGAGGGGGTCTCGCCTGTTGTGCTCTGAACCGTCGTGTGCTGCTTGAAGAGAAAGCGCGCAAGGCGGCGCTGCAGCCAGCCTGTCTGATCTCTTTCAAGGGCGCGTTTTAGCTCGGCTACGTAGCGCTCGGCTTGTCCGTTTGTCGCTGGGTGGTAGGGGGCCGATGTAACTGATGAGATCCCGTTGTCGCGATAAAACTTGAGGATCTCCGCAGACACAAACGGTGTTCCGTTGTCCGACACTACCTTGCGCGGCAGGCCGAACGTTGCAAATAGTGATCGGAGGTTGTCAATGACTGCTGCCGAAGTCGTCTGTCCCATTTGCCTTATCTCAAGCCACTTTGTGTAGGCATCTACGACCACAAGGAAAGTGCAGCCCTCAATTGGTCCTGCAAAATCAATGTGCAGTGTGTGCCATGGTGTGTCTGGCTTTTCCCATTCTGGGACAGGAGCTTTCGGCGGGCGCTCCGGCTGCTCTGGCAAGGCTTGCATTCTCGCACCACTGTTTCGATGTCGTTGTCAATGCCAGGCTTCCAATGCCAATGTAGCTTCTGGCACACTTTTTCATTGCAACGATGCCCCGATGTCCGGCGTGGATGAGAGACATAGCTTGTGCGCGTAGTTCTCTCGGCATCACAACTCGGGACCCAAATATTGCCACCTAGCATTGCCAGGTGGCGCATAGCTGCTGACGACGACGAAGAAGGGCTCGCGCCGTGTGGAATCTGTCGCCCTTGCTGCCCCAGCTTGCGTGGCCTTGTCTGTCTTCGCACTTGTTATTAAAGCCCCCCTTCGTCAACAAGTACGTTACAGTTATGACCAACTCGACCCAGACGCCCAACAATTTGCCCAACGTGCTGAAGAAGCCCGTCAGCTGGCCCGTGTGCACATCGGGCAACAGCAGAGCACCGACGCGCGCCGTTACAACCTTCGCCACCGACAGGTTGACTACAAACCCGGTGACCAAGTCTGGGTATGGACTCCTGTCCGTCGCCAAGGCTTGTGCGAGAAACTGCTCTGCCGCTATTTTGGCCCTTACAGAGTGATCCGGCGTGTGAGTGACGTAAACTATGAAGTGGTTCCGGACGGTGCTGCGCAACCCCGACGCCGACAGCCCAGCTCAGACATTGTGCACGTTGTACGGCTTAAACCGTACTATACTCGGTGACGCAGACGTGTTGATGTCTTGGAACGGTTCACTTGCGGAACTTTGCTCGTTTTTTGTTTATTTTTTTTGTTACGTCGACAGCGCTCTTTTTTTCATAAGGGGGGGAATAATGCCACCTAGCATTGCCAGGTGGCGCATAGCTGCTGACGACGACGAAGAAGGGCTCGCGCCGTGTGGAATCTGTCGCCCTTGCTGCCCCAGCTTGCGTGGCCTTGTCTGTCTTCGCACTTGTTATTAAAGCCCCCCTTCGTCAACAAGTACGTTACAATATGATGCAGCCGCGATGGGTGCTCAACTCTGTAGCTCGCCTGCGGTAAGCGTCGAAGTTGTCCCCTTTGAGTTTATGCACGTTGCCTTGTTGAACAGCTGTGTAAACTAGCCGGAGAGCTGCGCACTTCTGCGTAGATGCTGCAACTGTGCCTGCTGTAAGCGGAGGTTCTGGCAGTGCTTCGAACATCAGAACGTCTCCTGGTGGAAATGGTTCGTCAACAGTTGCGTCTAGTGGCAGACGGCTTAGCGCATCGGCGTTTTGATGTTTACTCCCATTGCGGTAGACCAGAGCGTAGTCGTACGCTGAGAGTTTGATGCACCAACGTGTCATTCGCGGAGACAAAGTTGGTGGCATAGGCCTTTGTGGTCCCAGAATGCCCAATAGCGGTCGATGATCGGTTATAAAGGTCACCTTCCGGCCGGCAATGTACTGGTGAAAATGTGTCGCCGCGTAGACGATGGCTAGCCCTTCTTTGTCAAGTTGCGCGTAGTTGCGTTCTGCTTGCGACAACGTACGTGAGGCGAAGGCGATGGGAGCTTCCCTTCCTTGCTCGTCAGTTTGCGATAGAACCGCGCCGACTCCGTACGGTGATGCGTCGCAAGCCAAAAGCAGAGGCTTCCTTTCGTCGTAGTGGTGGAGGACTGTACAACTTCGAATCAGGTCTTTCAGGGCATCGAATGACCGCTGATGGCGTGGCGACCATGTCCATGTCACATCTTTCCGAAGGAGTTGGTATAAGTCGTTGGCCACGGTAGCTCTTTGTTCCAAGAACCGGTCGTAGAACGTCAAGAGTCCGAGAAAAGCCTGTAGCTCCTGCTTGTTTGTTGGAGCTCGTGCTTCTGTGATCGCTCGCACTTTGTCCTCGGTAGGGTGAATGCCTTCCGCATTAATTCGGTGTCCCAGAAATTGCACCTCTGGCACCGCAAAACAGCACTTCGATTTGCTTATGCACAAATTAGCGTTTGCTAGCCTTTCGAGAACGAGCTCTAGGCGCACTGCATGCTCTTCAGTGGAAGTGCCACTGATGATGACATCGTCAAGGTAGACACAAACTCCTGGGATGCCCTGAAGCACTGTCTCCATGAATTTTTGAAATATGGCCGGGGCTGCAGCTACGCCAAAAGGCAGTCGCTTGACTTTGTACAAGCCTTTCAGTGTGTTAATTGCCAATAATTCAGCAGTTGACTCGCTCACCTTCAGCTGCTGATACGCCTGGGTGAGGTCCAATGTGCTGAAGACTCTTGCGCCACGCAGTACACTGAATACTTCTTCAGGTGTCGGTAGCGGGTAAGAGGACGCTTTAGTCGCAAGATTGACGGTGCTCCGGTAGTCTCCGCAGAGGCGTATGGTTCCGTTCTTCTTGCGAACTACGACAAGTGGTGTGGCCCATTCTGAATGCTGCGTCGGCTCGATGACACCTTGCTGCTCCAGTTTGTCCAACTCTTTTTCAACTGAATCTCGGAGAGCAAACGGCACCGGCCTGGCCTTCAGAATTTTGGGTTGCGCGTTGTCCAACAACTCCAGTGTGACCGGGGGCCCTTCGTTTCCTGGAATCTCTTCCGAGAATACTCTTTCGTATTTCTCTTGCAGTTGCTCAACCATGTTCTGGCTCGGCGTCTGGTGTATGCCGCATATCATCACGCCTAGTGGAGAAAACCAGTTTCTCCCTAGAAGGCTTGATCCTGTGCCCTTCACAACAAGCAGAGGTAGCGTATGGGTCTGGCCGTTGTAGTTAACCTGCACGTTGGCAGAGCCCAATAGTGGCAGATTCTGTCCTGACCACGTTCGCAGGTGCGTGTCGCCTTGTTGCAGGGCGGGTGCGTCAGATGGCCATGAAGTTCGGAACGTGTCCTCACTGATCAGAGTACAGGCTGCGCCGGAGTCCACCTCGAACTTAATCAGCTGGTGATGTACGCTTACTTCTGTAAAAATCTCCGGTCGCGTGCCGAGATTCATGGTGTTCAGGTCGTACAACACAGATGGTGTTGCTGATGTTGTTCCATGGAGATCAGATAGCGGCGTATTCTCTGAGGCGTTGACGCTGTGATTAGGCTGGGAAGGTGACTTTATCTTGGCAAGTCTCCGTTTCGTAATGCATGCTCTTTCGATATGCCCTCGCTTGTGGCAAAAATTACACGTGGCTGACTGGAATCGACATCCCTGGGGGTTGTGTTGGTCGTCACACCGCCAGCAGCGTTGTGCCTTTTTGACCGATTTTACAACAACAGAAGGCTTGCGCACCTGGTTGCTTGTCTGGTGTACCGGCTCGGTGTTCCGGCGAATCCCTCTCTGCTGGTGACCGGCGCTCTCCGCTCGAACGGCGATGTCGTAAGCTTTGCTGAATGTGAGGTCCTTCTCAGCGAACAGGCGCTGCTGCAGTGACTCGTCACTCAGTCCGCACACAAATCTGTCGCGTAACATCACGTCCAAGGGAAGCATGGTGGTGTTAGCAGAAGAAGCTGCGTCTCCCTCCTGCCCGGTAGCTGTTGTCGACAGCGTTCCAAAATTGCAGTCGGCAGCGAGCTTCTTGAGCGCGGCTACGTAGGCGCTCACAGTTTCTCCTCCCAGTTGATCTCGTCGTTGGAAGCGAGCCCGGCTGTAGACCTCGGATGGCCTTGGGTCGTAGTGCTTTTGCAGCGCTTTTACGATGTCGTCGTAAGACACTGCCGCTGGTGTGCTTGGCTGAATAAGGGCGCAGACAGTATCGTAGGTCTGCTCCCCGCACAGCGTCAGCAGGTTGGCCCTCTTCAAGGCTGGGTCTGTGATGTTGTTAGCTTCAAAGTAGAACTGAAGGCGTCCAACCCACGATGACCACGATGAGCTGTTGAATTCTGGTATCTGATTGGGAAACCCTCGCGTAGCCATGGCTTGTCAATAGCGTTGCGTAGCGCGGGTCGAATCCACTTTCTCGTCGCCACTGTCGTGTCCGGTCGCTGTGTTGAATGCAGCGAAAGACGCACACGGTACTTTAAGACTTCGTTTATTTAAAGCCGATGAGGGTGCGACCAGCGTCGACCGAGGCAGGAGCCGAACTGGCCGCCCGAAGAAAGGAGGGAGCGGAGAAGCGTCCACGGGAGGGAGTGGCTTCCCAAAACAGGAGGAGGATGCGGGGGCGCACCATGGGGGGGCATCTGGCGACAGCGTGCGACGAGGGGCAAGTGGTCGTTAGGAGGAGGATGCGAGTGGTCGTTAGGAGGAGGATGCGAGTGGTCGTTAGGAGGAGGATGCGGGGGCGCACACACACAAAAGCAATAAGGGGACACAACACAAATAAATTGCGTAACTCCTTGGAGGAATCAGACTGCCTTCTAGCTTGAAACCTGCTAATGTACTTCCCTGGTGCACATTTGGCCCTCGCAGTACTGTTTCTAACTATTGTCCGTCGATTTGTGAAGTGTTCTTTGTAAAGTTTTAGAGCATGTGTTTTTCATCATTGTTCTGAACCACGTAAAAATTTCCGCGAATCTTTGCAATGTTTGTTTGTTCATTCTTAAAAGCTGCCCGCACGCCGCTTTATCGCTCTGTTTGTGATACAAGACGCGCCCAGATTTACGGCGATTGATCGCATCCAAGCGGAGCCGATTATACTTTGTTCCGGGATATTCTAGTAGCTTTCCAGACTTTGTCTCGAACGTTCGCTATGAGATTTAAAAAGAGCACGGCCGAGAGTGGCGGGGATTCTGTTTGACGACCGCCGAACACGACAGTTGCTACGCCGCCGCTGAGTCATTCAGTTCTTTGTGGGCGCAACTCAGCTGAAATAAAGAGGCTCATTTGGCAGCCATTCTCGGTGTTTCCCTGCTCGCTGGATTGGACGTGACATCTGGTAGAGATGCTGACCTCCTAACCTTCTATGCCCTTCACGATGGAACCTGCTGCACAGCCAACGCCCGCCGTCCTTTGCTAGCCCCGTGAGCCACCGACTTACCGTGCAGAACCAAACGAAGATGTAGAAGACTGACTGGGCATGCACGACCATGTGGTAGTACGACGGCGCCAAGCTTCGAGACCTTTATTTTGCATTGGATGGCCCTGCACCGAACGTGGTGTGAAAACTACGAATCTTCCCTCATGACCTGAGTGATCATCAAGACGCACCTATTGGGTACGTTCACTAGCGTCGTACGAAAGGAATGAGTGGATGTCCAGCTGCAGTCAAGAATTCAGCACCCAAATCAGAGCGTGGCTGCGTATGTGGAAGAACAGAAACACCTTTTCAGGCGCTCCAACCCTGGCATGACTGTAAGAAGGAACCTCATCTTTCTGATGTGTGGCATATAGGAACAACTGGTCGCTGATCTTATCCAGGACCCTCAAAAGACCGTCACCGAGTTTAAGTTGAAGCTTCTACCATAGAATAGACCCTTGATGCCCGAACCGGACACTACGACCCACCACTTCAAGTGCTGAAGACAAGAGTCAAGCCCCCCCTCCAGCAGATACCCCTGCAAGTGGGGATAACTTGCGAGACATGATACACGAAATTGTCCGCAAGATCTGATACGCAACTTCGCCATATGCTGCCGTCTCTAAACCGGCAGACGCATGAGACTCAGATCGCGTCGCTCACAGGCATCATCTGTGAAGAAGTGCAGCATGCACTTGGCTCCCCGTCACCCAAGTCATTTCCGGAAGCTGAAGCCATAACCTATGCCGCCGCACTACGCAGTCATCCACCTAGACCAGGCCCCTCAAGCACACTATGACAGGAACCACCTATAAAAGAACGAGGACCCGTAGCTCCAACCATCCAACAACCATCCACTGTGTTTCCACTGTGGCCACGCCGGGCACATACTGCGCCACTGCCCGTACAAACGCATCGGCCTGCGGGGATTTCGCCATCGACGCCCCGCGACCACTCGCCAGCCAGCGACCACGTGAAATCGACGACTACCTGTGCAGAGGACAGTTCATGTCGTCAAGCCGTCTCTCTCACTCCGCGTCGCCGTCCACCACTCGTTTTGCGTCAACGGGCCGCAGCTACGCCGCGACTCTCCGAGGAAGGTCCCTTAGCCCCCGTAGGGGAAACTAAACAAAGGAACCTGTGGAGGTCAGATTTCTTTCCGAGGAAACGACGAAAACCCTTCAGCGACCACGCCATATAAAGACGCCGCATACAACGCAAACCTCGACCACAACGCGTAACGCCTTCAAAACGATGCCGCCATACAGAAAAGCTTCGACCATACGCCCCATCCACGATTCACGTACCCGATGAAGCCGTGACCGGGCGCCGAGGACGATGTGCAACGACAGAGCCAGGACATCCGACAGAGGAGCCGATTATTCGGTAATCAATGACTCATTCGCTGCGCAGCTTATGAAAGTAATGACCGCTTGGGACGGCCCAAGAATTCGCACCGCAGGGGGCCACCTCATTACGTCATCAGGACGATGCACAGGGCCAGTGACTTTCCAGGGACATACCTATCACGCGACCTTCGTAGTGCTATGGCAATGTTTCCGCGAAGTGATCGTGGGCATGGATTTCCTTATTGAGCATCAGGCGATCGTAGAACTGCGATCCAAGCTGATCGCGCTTTCAACAGATGAGGCCATCCCTGCGATGAGAACTCCAGAACATCGCGTCGCATTTAGTGTCTGGGAAGAACAAGTGAATATCCCACCCCGCTCAAGCATCATCTGCACTGTAGGCGCCAGAGAAGCGAATAACACTGAAGCCGTCATCGAGGGGAACGTGAAATTTCTTCTAGACCGAGGAATCGACATCGCAAGAGGCATCGCAGGTTTCTAGAAATGCCTGCCGAAGGTACTGCCGAATAAATTCAGCGAAGAATAGCTGCACGTTAATAGAGGAACGACGATGCTTTCTGGCACGAAATATCCGCCGTACGAGAATTCTTCGCCGTCTACGAACCATCCGTAGAAGATTCGCCTGACCAAGAGAACTCGCCCACTTTCGACATCAACCCCGCCCTGCCCCGGAAAAGACAAGACCAGATCCCCAATCTGCTTCGAAGCTACAGCGAGTGTTTCTCGTCATTGCCGAAGGTCCGACAACCGCCGATTGCCAAGCATCGCATTATAACCGTCCAGCATGCCCGACTTCTTTGCCAAGCCCCTACCGAGTGTCGCCACGAGAACGACAAGCCATCGGGGACCAAGTGGAAGACGTCATCCAAGCTTCAAAGAGCCCACGGGCGGCACCGGTTTTCTAGTGAGAAAGAAAGACGGCGCTCTTCAATTCTGCTTTGACTACCGCCCTTGAACATCAAAAGGAAGGACGTCTACCCCTCCCCCACATCCACGACACACTGGGCTGGCTCTGCAGACAAGTATTTCTCATCGATGGACCTCAAGACCGGCTACTGGTAAACTGAGGCCGATGAGAGAGATCGCCGGAAACTGCCATCATCTCTCCAGACGGGCTTTTAGAGTTCAACGTGATGCCGTTTGGTCTGTGTTCCGCACCAACGACATTTCAGCAAGTAATGGATGCAGTGCTGGCAGGCCTGAAGTAGCACATATGTCTGGTATATTTTGATGACGTCGTTGTCTTCGCCTCAAACTTCGGAGGGAACCTAAAGAGGCTCCGAACAGTATTTGAAGCAATCAAATCGTCTGGCCTAGCCTTGAAAGCAGAGAAATGCCACTTTGCCTATGAAGAGCTGCTGTTTCTAGGCCACGTCGTTAGCAAGGAGGTAGTACGCCATGACCCGCAGAAATAGCCGTTACCGCACTAATTCCACCACCGGCCGATACAATGGCTGCACGTAGATTCTTCGGAATATGGGCCTATTAAAAACAATTTGTTAAGACCTTTTCGCGTATTGCCGAGCCACCGACCCACCCGACAAAGGCTCACGTGCCCTTTAAATGGGAAGCGCCGCAATTGGAAGCCTTCAAGAAACTTCAGCGTCGTTTACAGTTCACACCGATCCCCGCGCAATTTGAGGAAAACGACGAGACTGACCTTCATACCAACGCAAGTGGCGTGGGCCTACGCGCTGTCCTCGTTCAGAAAACTGACGGAGTGGAGAAGCGAATCGCATACTCTAGCCGTTCCCTGCGCAAGGGCGAGGCTAAGTATTCGACAACTGATAAGGAGTGCCTTGTCGTCAGCTGGGTTTTGTCGAAATTTCGGGCCTACTTGAATGAACGACCGTTGAAGGTGGTCAGCGGTCACCACGCACAGCGCCGGCTTGCCAGTTTGAAGGACCCCTTCCACCGCCTACCTCGATAAAACCTGCGGCACCAGGAGTTTGACGTCAATGCCGTTTACAAATCCACACGCAAGCTCTCTGACGCCGAGTGCCCGTCACGAGCCCCTGTAGATGCACCGCCACTGGACGAAGATGAGGGCGCCTTCCTGGGACCCATCACCTCTAGCTCTTTGCACAGGACCAACGCTTGTACTCCGACCTAAAACACGTCATCGAGTACCTTGAAGGCAAGGTTTCTTCACCCCTCCCCCCACCCCCGACCTCGTTCAAGCGAGGATTGTCTTCGTTCTGCATAGAGAAAGATGTCCTCGTGTAGAGCTTTGCAGAGAATAAAACAGCCTACCTCCTTGTTGTACCTGCAAGTCTGCAAGAAGAAATTGTTCAGGCTTCACACGATGAGCCGACAGCTCGAAATTTCAGTTTTCTCGTACCCTCCGCCGCATTGAGGACAAGTATTGCTGGCCCCAATTGCCTGCCGATGTCGTGCATTATGTGAAAACCTGCCGCGATTGTCACCGACAAAAGCCCCTCCTACCCGACCAGCAGGGTATCTGACCCGTTGAAATCCCCTCAAGGCCCATTCAGCAGATCGGCATGGGCTTGCTTGGCTCTTTCCCGAAGTACGCGCCTGGAAATAAGTGGATCATTATATCTACCGACTACCTGACCCGCTACGCCGTGGCCAAAGTCCTACCGAAGAGAACAGCACCAAATTTGACAAATTTTTCGTGGAGTGCATTCGTCTGCGACACGGTGCCCTCGATGTGCTCCTCACGGACAAAAGGAACTGCATTCACGGCGGAACAGACATGGCTGCCATCCTGCGTTGCAGCCAAACCGGCCACCGGAGGACAACTGCATACCACCCGCTGACCAACGGGCTCACCCAGCACCTCAACAAAACCATCGTCAATATGCCCGCCAAGTATTTCGATGCGAACACAACTGGGATGCCATCCTGCGTTCCCTAGTCTTTGCCTACCACACCGCAGTGGAGGAGACCGCCCAGATAACTCATTTTGGGATCGTCCATGGCAGGGAGGCCACGACCACGCTAGACGCCACCCTGCCCAACGTTACTGAAGAAGATAACATCGACGTCGCCGCCTGCCCTCAACCCACAGAAGCACGAAGACTTGCCCGATTGCGGGTCTGTGTTTGGACGCCCATTCGCCGCCGCGGATTGAGTGAAAAGTTATGCGCCGCTCTTTCGGCCCGCACAAGGTCCTTTGTCGGCTAAGTGAACTCGACTATGAAGTCGTCCCCGATGAAACGACTGCATCCCAGCGACGCCGCGCACGAGCAGAAGTTGTCGACATCGTCCGTCTAAGGCCATATTATGCGCGTTAAAGGATGCTGTGTTTTCACACCCAGTGTATATTTTCCATCAACCGTTTCCGTTTCCATCAACCGTTTCCGTTTCCATCAGCCGACGATGAACAATTAATGTTCATCGTCGCATTATGCTCGAAGTCCTCGAGTCGATGCTTCTTTGAAAGGGACGTAATGCCGCGAATATTAGTGTTTGTTCGTTCAAGCGGCCGGCATGCCGCTTTATCGCTTTGTTTCTGATGCAAGACGCGCCTAAATTTATCTCGGTTGATCGCATCTAGCCGGAGCCGGTTTTAAGCTGTTCCAGAACGTTCAGCTTTGAAAAGAGCATGGCCGCGAGTGGCGGAGATTCTGTTCAACGACCGGCGGACACGCCAGTTGCTAGCCCGTCGCCGAGTCATTCAGTTCTTTCTGGGCACAAGTCAGCCTAAATAAAAGTGTCGTTTGGAAGCGTTCCTCGGTGTACGTGTAGTATGCATCCCTTATAACTCGAAGAGCAACATGGTTTTCGCAAAGATTGCTTTTAATAATTCACGGCGGGACAACCGCGCTTGTTGAAGGGTATTTTATAGATCGCGTCTTTTGAGATTTCGACATGGTACTGGATGTTGTTACAAAATATCGTCTTGTGCAGAAATTGTCTTGGCATGGCATTGATCAGAAAATATCGCTTAGATAAAGGAATCATTGAACTTCAGAAATCAAGGAGTAGAAATAAATGGCAAGTTATCATGAGAACCAATCGCATTGGGAATCGAGGCGCCGCAGTTTCACTTTTGTTTTGAATTGACATTACGCAGTATTGTCTGTTGTGGATCGGCCATTGAGGGCTTTAGCACTACCAGTGTCAGCCGATCGATCTCCTGAATAGCAGCGGCAGGTTCTTCGGCTCGTGACTCGGAAACGCCGATGAGGCCCAGCAAACCTCTCGCGCACTTCCGGTAGCGTAGTGACAAGGGGGTCTCTCTTCCTTGGCCGCTCAATGCACGCATCAGAGCTATGCAGGCTCGGAACGTGGTGCTGCTTCCAATCTTGAGTAAGGGCTGTTCCGCCCAACTGCGGTAATGTGCCAGGTCCAAGTTCACTTGGGACCATAGGCGGAGGTTCCACTTTCCTGAGAAGCCGAGCGAGATATCTAACGGCTCCGTGGAAGATGTAGCAGGCCATGACAGATGTCGTTCGTCCATTTTCAGTTTGTGTAGACTGTTCCTAGAATACTGCACGCAGGAAGTAATCAGGTCGGCTAGCATTTTTCGGACGTTCGGCACCGACGCTGCAGCAGTATTGCTACTTGTGACGAAGCCGGGAGCCCTCTCAATGACATTAAGCGCGGATATGTAGATGAGTGCTGTAGCCGCCAATACCAGAACTATTACCACCCTCAGCCAGGCGCTCAGCCTCCAACTCGACCGGCGAGCGGTAAGTCGGACGCCCCTCGTGCTCTGTGTAGGTGAAGCAGAAAATGCGTTACATTTTATCGTTACGTGAAGCCTACAGGCACTTGAAGTTCGTATCTGTTTAGGAGGCTTAGCTATATATGATTGATGATACGGGTGGTATGGACGGCAAGGGCTATATTTCAGCGAAGTGGCACTTTTCATCGCAAATTGATATATCGAGTTAAAGGGTATTTTTTGCGCCTTCATGTCCAGGCAATGAATGTGTAGCAAAGAAGACGTTTGGGCTAGTTGGTGAAAATTGACAGGAAAAAACCAGAAAATTAGACGCAGCTCGCAAGAGAAAGAAGGCATCACACGCGCCGACTCCCAAGTGAAGGTTTCAAGAAAAGAAGACGAAGGAATAAATAAAAAGTACCACCGAAAACTCGCACATGACCGCATGAAAACAAGGTAAAATGCGTGCCGAGAAAAAAGAATTTGTAGAAAAACTTACTTGTCAGTAACATAGGGAGCAGGGCATTTAATAAGCGGAACTCTTCATCTGACACGGCCACTGAAGGCTGACTGAGACACGGGTTAGCATTTTTCGTTATAAAAAGGCTTCCATCACCTCACGAGTCACCTGGTGCTTGGAAAGTTGGAAAGTGTTGATTGCATTTTAGGCCGCGTACGTGAGGACGACCAAGAGAATCACTGCCTTGTAAATTTGAGTTCGCAAAAAATCCCTACTTTCACACACCGGCTAGTCTGCCTGATGTGCAAATTACCGCAAGAGAACAGAACTCTGTAACGGCACTCTCTGGCGTTGTTTAATGGAGTCCCGTTCTCCTGCGGCATCAAAAATTAAGCAAAATGTACGCTATGCTGCATAAATTTCTAAATTGAGCAAAAGCTAGCGCGCAGCGCCTTCTGAGGTCTACGAAGCCTGGCACTGCTCCGTATTGCCCTGTTGTGACCACGGAATTCTATTACTTCCATAACGCTTCCTTCACGCAGCTCCTGTACACTCGCGTATGGAAACTAGCTTTCGTCTTCCTTTTAAAGCTGTGATGTCCGGATGACGTAAAGACATGCGCACACAGCCGCGCGCTTAATAGTCTGTACGTTGTCGACACCTCCTCTCACCTACACTGCAGTCTATGCAATGCAAGCGCCCCGCCAAGCAAGTGCATTATCTCATTCGCCAGTGCGTATTACCCTTCCTCACCCTCCCGCTTGACTCCACCCGCCACGCTGTGTTAACGCTATAGCTGCGAAGTCGTTGAATTTGGTGAAATCTTACTAATCCGCTCTTTTTCGTCTGCGTTATCCCGTAGTGGCGCCACAAAAAGTATGTCGGGGCCAGGTGTGGCTCCTTCGCAAAAAGGCTCCAATAAAGATATGTCGCTTGAAAAAAGCTTAAAACTTCTTAGGGGACAGATGGGGAAAAGCCGCATGGTTCTCACAGGTGCGCCTTGTTTTACGTCACTCAAGCTATAACGATGATTATGAAGGTGAATATTTACGGCACAAGGACATCTGTGGGCAAAGAACGCAACGGCACAGGGTATTTTTTCGGACTCAAGATGAATGCAAAGGATGATCTGCCAATCATTTCGTCCCACATTAGCCGAACACCAGGGCAGGTGAAAGCTTGTACCCTTTGCTTCACTGGTGGTACTCGGCGGCAATGAGTATCGAAACCCGCACCAACCACATGCGAAAGTTATAATGCCTTAGTGGCGTTCGTCGCTGTGTAAATGCCATGAACTGCACGGTCACCAAGGCTCAGGAGACGCTTTTTCTGATCACGACGCTGCTGTTGTGGAACTCCGCTTGTATGTTCGCGCTACCTGTGTCAAACTACCTCTCAATACCGTCTGTTGAACGGCATGTCAAAAATTATTTTTTTATTTAGTAAGTGAAGTTTATCGGTGAGGACCGAAAATCTAAATTTCCATCACATGCTTCGTAGAGAAGCATACAAGGTTGGGCATCGTGATCGGTCACTGGCTTAGAACAGAACAATGTCTTCCGCGCCGCCGCGGCGGCTCAGTGGTCACCATGCTCGGCTGCTGACCCGAAAGACGCGGGTTCGATCCTGGCTGCGGCGGTTGAATTTCTACGGAGGCGAAATTTTAGAGGCCCGTGTACTGTGTGATGTTAGTGCACGTTAAAGAACCCCAGGTGGTCGAAATTTCCAGAGCCCTTCACTACGGCGTCTCTCATAGCCTGAGTCGCTTAGAGACGTTAAACCCCATAAACCAAACCAGAACAATGTCTTCCTATTTTGGCAGCTATACTCTGCCTCGCCGTAGTTGCCACTCTTGTGGAACCTACAGCTGCCGCAAGAACATAAGAGGCGTATTACTGAAGCATCTCGCATGCATAAAGTGTTCGTGTCGACCTCGCAATCGCGACTTTTTTAACTGTGACAGCGAGGCGTATGACTGCTTAGTCGCCAGTCAATAACGGATCGCAGCAGCGCGTGACTACGTCCGAGAATTGGGCCCAGGTCAGCCTGTCACCACATATGTGGCCCCCGCCCCACTGCCAACAAACAGAAGCAGACCATAGAAAAGAGCCCATATTCGTCTTTCGGTGTACGGCGGAGCAAATGAATGGTGATTTTTTGCCCCTGTGACGCACTGCAGAGTTGCCTCGACAAGTTTAGGATTGAGGTAACCGTATAGGTAGGAAGTAAGTAGGCAACTGGCTGTTTTAAAGGGGAATTTACCCCTGACCGAATAAAAATTTCTGCATTTACGTCATAGTTCCCTACAGAGACGATGCTACCAAGACGACGCTGCTTTCGCTTTCTGCTTAACGTAATTTTACTCAGTGCATCGATGGCGGGAGCTAGCTGGCTGACCATGTGCCAGCATATTTGCGCTTCCACTCCAACGCTCTTGATACTTATTGTGAATGTTATAAGGAATTAATGATTATAATATTGTAACTGGAAAGAACCGCATGACTGCATGCATGGTTTAAATAAACGTGTGTTTAAAACGGAAACATGTCTCTATGAAATGGCCACTTTTATCACACTACTTTCTTGCGTACCAGGAAGGCAGTAGAATTGCGCTCCTGATAACGTAAGAGGAAGCAGCCGCGAGCAGTTTTCTGCAAAACGGTCCCCACAGGCTGCCAAACAAACTCTTATGTTTCTGCGGTGCTTATAAATACCAAAGCTTTTCTCATTGCACTTATATGTTACGAAATCGAAACAGGTAAAATAGGCATATCTCGACATTTTGGGAAATATTATAAATCAGTGAACATGTAGATGTCTTTTTCAGCGTCCGGCGATAGTTTAAGACCTCTGGGCGGTTCCAATAATTTCCAGTTTTTAATAATTGCTGAGATCAGCCGTTCATGGCAACACTATACGTGTTTTTTGCCGCCCATAACCATATGAAGTTCAATGGGTGACGTACGTTCTCTAGGCGAACGCTCTCATCGGGCTTGTCTGAAAGACGTGAGAAATCGAGCATGTCGTCAGGCAAGCACTGCCAAGAGCTGAAGTTCTGTTAATAACATGCTGCAAGTGATTTTGACTTCTTGTAAACGTACACATGAACATGCGAAGATATTTTGGCGCATCTGAGTTCTATTGAAGAGCACAATTTCTCTGCTCGCGACGGGGTGCGAGTTCTCTTGCCCGTAGTTAACCACCATTCATGATTTCATTATTTAGGCTTCCACAGCCGGCTTACTTGCGACACCAGGCAAACATCTGATTTCTTGGTCGGCATGAAGGGGTGGGTTGCGATAAGGCGCTGTTTATGTCTGGTATGACTAAACACACACCTTTGCACTCCGGAGCCCGCGCGATGGTTCGAAAACGAGGGGCGACAAAGAAGCAAAAGTAATTATTTCTTCAAGATGGCTACGACCGTGACGGGCGATTCTTTTCGATTAACCAGAAGTGAAAATTACCGAAGTACAAAGTTTGGTCGCAGCTCTCTACGTCGCGCATGATCCGAGGGAATTAATTTTCAGTGTCGCGGCTACCTAGCGCGTGATGCCTACTACGGGTGGTGCCGTGATGTTTACATCGAGCTGGTTACGCCTGAAGCCTTGCCTTGTCTGATGTCAGTGAA